>NC_056569.1:19070277-19083743 GCF_013358625.1 Macadamia integrifolia
ATACTACTGTTTATGTATATATATATATATATATATAATCTACATGTTTAAAACCCATACCATTCATTCGTTTCCATTTTTTGCCATTCCTCTTATATTGGTCAACCTCTTTCTTAAAGAGGATATGTTGCAAGGACCAAGTCTGATTAAGTTGAAAATCCTTGATCTCGGTAGGCAACATCATAGATTTTTTATTTTGGTAAGCTTCAACAAAATTGCAAGGATTCAAAATCAACAGAATTATTGGCTAAAAGGGCATGGTATGTGGGTGAGATGTCCAAATAAGAAAGACAATGACCAAAGGGTAAGGATAAGAGGTAGATGAAAAGAAGGGGGAAAAAAATGTGAGGACAACGAATTTTCCATCATATTTCTCGAAGGAAAATAAATCTTATCCTCATTTTTTTTTTTTTGGTAAAAATAAAAAAGGGTGCTCAACGGTAGTAATCATAGCCCCCAGGACAAGCCCCAGTATGGCAAGCAGTGCTTCCGCAAAACCAATGGGCGATAGTGGGCATGACAAGACTCAAACCCACAACCAGCTGACTCGAATCTTATCCTCATCTTGGGAGAGAAGGAAAATGAGTATATAGAGTTTCTCCACTTAGACTAGGGTGTATGACCTATGAATATGACTACAAATTTGAGTCCAACGGAGGCATTGGTCAAACCAAAGAATGGGGATTAGATTATGGACCAAGGGAGGTATTCGACACCTTGGTCCCCCAGTCAAACCAGTCTTTCTAGTTAACTACTATTTTTTATTATTAAAATAATAAATATTCTAAAACTAAAACATGTGTGCCTATTAGTAATTGAGACTTATTATGAGAGAGACCTAGTTAAACTTATTTAGGGTTGGTCAATGCTTCCCGTCTATATAAGGATGGCTACGCCTGGGGGTGTCAATAGGTTGGGCCGGGCCAGTCTCGGTTGGGCCTAACCGGGCCTGGTGGTGTGAAATCCTTGCACCATGAACGCCCGTTTACTTAAACGGGCATGGGTTTGGGGGAAATGGTACGGTTTGTAATCAGGCTAGTCGGTGTCGGAATTTAATCGAGCTACCTTAAACAGGTCTTAAAAGGGCTATGGGTCTATTTAATTCTAAACGGGCTTTAAACGAGCCCACCCTAAAATCAGTTTTTTAGCGGATTAAACTATTGGCTTTACAATTTAAACATTTTTCTTAGAATTTAAGAAGATAAGATTCTTAGAAAAGGTATTTCCAATTTAAGCATTACTCATATTTTGTAGTATTAGTGGTAGAATAGGTATTTATAATTTAAGCATTTTTCTAAAGGGGGTCGGGTCGGGTCGGTCGGTCGGGTTAAGTGAGTTTATTCTAAAGGGCTACTTAAGTGGGCTGGGCCGGTCGGGTGCCCGACGGGCTACTACTCTACACCGTAAACGCCTATTTAATCAACGGGCCAAGCTTAAGCCCGACATGTTTATTAAACGGGCAGGTTCAGGTCGGGCCTTAAGCGGGTTGGGCTGGGTGAGGCCTACCGATGCGGGCTCAGGATTGACAGCCCTAGCTATGCCCATTAGTAAAGATTATTGAAAATTTGTATAAAGAAGAGAGCAGGCAAGAGTGATAAGACTCGAGTTATTTCATCAACCAGTATGGTTCTAATCACTTATTATTATTGTTTGTTTTATTTGATCTGTCATATCTATGGAAGATAATATAGATTAGCATTAGAGCCAATATGATTGGATCATTGAACAAAGTTTGTTCTGTTTTTTTTTTTCTTCTTCTTGATTTAAATTGAGTACAATTGATCCAGGTCTTTCAATCAATGGGAGTTTTAACCATGTTTGGTCACGGTTAGGGGTGAAACAAGGCTGAGTTCCTTAAAGCTCTAGCCTAACCCTAGGTCCCCAAAACTCAACCCAGGCCCAACCCAACCCTACCAGGCTCATGGGCCTACTCATGCCTGGGCCCAACCTTGCTGGGCTCAACCTAACCCTAACTGACCTTGAATGAGATAGATTGGCCCTGATTTTGCCAAGGTTGAGCTAATCCTGATTGACCTTGTTTTTTATTTGTGAACTATGCATTAAAAAATAAAAGTAAAAAAGCACTAATAGATCAAATGATCAATACACAATTAAATTATAAAGTACAATACGATAATAGATGTTCAGGACACTTGACCATAAGAATCAATGACCCAAATTTCATTATTCTAAATAAAAGGAATAGCCCTAAATTATATTATATAAATCAGAGTTAAAACCAGGACCAGGCTAGGCCTAGGCCTATACCAGGCCTAACCCAACCCTAAATAAGGTTAGTGATTTTCAATCCTAATCCATCCTCAGGGTCAGAAATCTTATAGCCCAAGCTCTATTTGGGCTCAGGACGGGACAAGATGGATTCGGGCTTTAGGGCCAAACTTACACCCCTAGCTAAGGTAGTTGTTTTTCCCACATTCTAATTTATTTAAAAATAAAAAATAAAAATGCTTTAGCCCTTATCCATTCTGACCGAAGTACTGGTTTGACTCTTGACGGCTGCATTGCTGTGATATTGGAGCTGGGATCTAGCTCCTCTCCATAGAGGACATAGCCGAGATAGTGCCCATTGGGGGCTGGTTGTGTGACATGTGTACTTAATGCATCTGATAGTCAAAAACTTCTCCCCCAAAAAAACCCATCCTTCAGGCTAAATCGACCCAAACCCGATTCTTCAAATCGACAGAACCCACTTCAAAGACATTTCCAAAACGCTGATCAAGTGGATGAACTAGCTGGTCAATTCATTTCTATTTAGTCAGAAGCTTTGCTCAATGGAGTCCTTCAAAAAATTATGGAGGAAGATCAAATAAGTTATGCAATATTTTTAATATGGGTTCTTTTCCATCAAATTTACTGTTATGCTACTTAACTACCAAAGAATCTAAAGAAGATTAAGGATCAACTAAGTCAAGGGAGAGGCAAACACCTACTAAAATTCAAAAGTGATATTAGGAATCAGGTGATACTTGCAAATATTACTCTCTTCTTCAACTTTCCATCAACAGGAAAACTCTCAGACATATCAAAATAATTAGAACTCAAAGCATCAAGCTTCTTCAGATGGATTGAATGCTATATCAACTCATTAATAAAAACCAATTAAGCTACCAATGCCTGTGGCTGCCTCAATGGTCAAAATATTATGTTGTACCTTGGGAACCAGGGATCAAGTATTGGTACCTCAAAGACCTAAAGAAAAAAAAAATCCAATTAAGCTCCTTCTGAATTGAAAATTGAAATCCTCCTCCATTTCCATTGATAAATTTGTAGGCATAAAGGAAAAGCAGTCTATATGAAATAACAGGGACAATTATACTCAGCTAACAGGGAAATAGACTCCAAATGTTGGAACTTGAAATAACAAGAAAAATTACATTCAGATAACAGGGAAATAGACTCCAAATGAGAAATAAGAAAACTGATATGAACAAAGAAATAGATTCCAAATGTTGGTATTTGAATGTTTCTTCAAAGGTTCAAAGAGAAGAGATTTTGGCGACTCCTTTTGGTGGTATGACCACGTTGGCATCATCCTAATATTACTTCTAGTTATATAGGAATGGATGTGAAGAGAAACAAGGGGAGGGCGATTCCTAAATGACTGGATTGCCGATACTTTCCAACAGTAACAATAGAAGTCTATAAAAGATAGACTTTGGAATAAAATATGGGTCAATCACTGTGGAGCTCTAAAATCGCCCAACATCTCAATCTGGAAATATCTACTATTATTTCTATTTTCTTTGATCTACAATAGGTAATTGGCTTAGTGGCAGTAACACTTGTTCATCTCCATTAAAAGTAAAACACGGGTATCAGAGCTAGCATCCCCACAAACCAGCGACAACAACAATTTTTCTTCCCATCTATCTCGCTTTGCTGTTGCAATGTCGTTGCTGCCCTGTTTCTTTTGTGAATTGTTATTTTTTTTTTTTTTGGGCTTAATCTGAATTGGTGGTTCACATCTTACACTATGCAATAGTGGGAGCCTTCACGCTGTTAGAAGTCAGCGTTTTTCCAAATTTCTACCTCTTGTCGACACAATACCTTACACTAACAATGCCACCGCTGCACCTTGTGTTGAAAATTGCAGCTTTATTTCGTTTGTCATCATTGCACTTGCATTCTTTATTAGAGGTAAGTTATAAATCATACTATTATATTATTATATAAAAGCATGTACTCATGCTTAATAAAAGCATGTATTCATGCTTCGTGACTAATATTTTTTTGGACTATTTTACCCTTCTTATTTATTTAAATACCTTAACTTTCTCATTATCATTTTTTTTATTTTTTAAAAATTTTCTTTTTTTTTGGTACTCTTTATTTGTATTTATTTATTTTATTTATAATAAATAAAAATCTCCTTATTTATCTCAATATTAATTGAGTGGCTCAATATCAAATTAGTCTCCTTATTTGTCTCTCTTCCTTTACCATTTTACTTTTCCTCCTCTCTCTCTCTCTCTCTCTTGAAATATCTTCTCTCACTCTTTCTAATATTTTCTTGTATACCTTTAAAAAATTAATTTCCTTATTCCTCTCAACTCTCAATATCAAAAAAAAAAAAAAAAAAAAAAAAAAAAAAAAAAAGAAAAAGAGAAAAAAAAAAGAGAGATAAAGTGTGAACTCTCACGCTCTCCTCTCAAACTCTTAGGCCCCATATATAGAAAGTATATCTTTCTATTTTCTAGCTCCTTAATTACTTTCTTAATTTCGTTTTAAATCTAAAAGAAAAAAATCTTATAACTAAATATTAGTTTCCTCATCGATCTCTCTAGGTCTCCTTTTTCTTTTAAACTCCTTCCTCCTCTCTCTTTCTCTCTCCTACTATCTTGGCACAATCTATCTCATTCTATATTTAAATTTAAAAAGAAAATTTTCACCTTTCTATATTCTCTATTTCTAATATTCTCTTAGGTTTTTTGCAAAAAATATTTTCTTTCCAATTGCTTTGCTAATTTTATTTAGTTTCTTCAGCAGTAATTCTCTAATGTTTTTTTTTTTTCAAACTTAAAATAAGATATATCCTTTCTAATTTCCTTCTATATCCTCTCTCTCCACATTCCTTCTCTTTTTGGATCTTGAAAACAGTCAAAATCTTTTCTTTTCTTTTTTCATGATAAGAAACAATATTAGTTTCTAAATAATTGTTTCTTTATTTGGTTCAAATAAAAATAATATTAAATTCTTCTCTCTCTCTCTCTCTCTCTCTCTCTCTCTCTCTCTCCAACTTTCCTCTTTCTTTTTAAATTATTTTCTTCCTTTCTCTTACGTTTCACTCTCCTTCTATCTTGATAAGAAATTCAATCAAAATCACATCCCCTAAAGACCTGATTTCGCTTGATAATTGTCCAAGCAAAAGTCTCTTTGTGATGGTGAGAACTCATGGTAGCTCAATTAGTGTTCCAAGCTTGACCCACCTGCAAGGCTGCAACAAAGCCACTTGCGTCTCTTTTGTCAATGCCCAAGGATGCTACGGACGAGGTAGACAAGGCTTTCTCTTGGACTCATGAATAGATGCAATCCCCAATGACCCAAAACTTTTGAGAGAGACTATTAGAGGAGAGTGGGGTCCTAATGGAATAAAAATGACACAAAGTTGGAGAGAGAGAGAGAGAGAGGAAGCCGGAGGCGATCAGAGGCGATCAGAGGGAACTATACTGGAAAGCTCTCTTTCCCTGCGATCAGAGGCGATCAGAGGCGATCGTGACTGAGGAGTCTAACGAGAAGAGGCGATCAGAGGCGATCGTGACTCGATTTCTCAGAGAGCAGGACCGGAACGTGAGAGTCAGAGGAAGAAAGAGGCGATCGTGAGGATCAGAGGCGATCGTGTCTCGATTTCTCTGGTGAGGATCAGAGGCGATCGTGACTTGATTTCTCAGGTGAAAGCTCTCTTTCCCTGCGATCGTGATCGAGATATCTTCTCTGGTAGAAGCTGCAGTCGCCGGCACTGGGCCCTTCTAGTCCGGTGGAAGCCGGTGCTCTCCTTGGAGGATGAACAGAGGACAGAGCTGAGGAACCACTCCTTCGATCTTCACTAGAACGAAGATCTCCATTGAATGTTTCGATCGAACCTTCGGACACCATCTGGTTTCCTCGGTTGAGCTTGAAGGAAGAAGCAGACGACTTTGGTACTCTTGATTCTCACACACGCCCAGCACGCTTCCTCCCTTGGTTAGGCTTTTGTTCATCATCCATTTGCAGGAAGAAGAGGAATTAACAAAGAAGCTTAAGATTAAAATCCAGGAGCAGATCCGAGCAGATCCGAGCAGATATGAGTTGCTATGAGAGTCTCATGTTAGGAAGGTGAGAGGTTTTCGGAGATCTGTCTGGGGCTTGTGATGGGTGAAGGAGATCGAGCGACCTGCCTGACAGGGGAAAGAAACGATGGCCGGCTGCCGGATAGAGGCAAACAACGATTGATCACGGACTTTTTGCGCCCTGCGTGTCTCTCCACTCCTGATGTGGTGCCTGGTACTGCGGTGGAGCAAGGGGAGGAGAGGGAGGGTGAGAGAAATAATGAAGATGGACAGCCTGTGGATCGGAAAGCCCGCAAATCTTATGCTACGGTGACAAAGAAGACTCTCCCTGACGTGGAGGATCTCCCAAATCCGATTCGGGTTGGATCTCTGACGAGGGTAGTGATTCCACAGGAAGCGTATGAAGAGAAACTGGAGACTTTTTCCTTTGCGTTGATAGGCAAAGTAAACTTCAGGTTTGTATCTATGGATGATATAAGGCGCGAGGTGGTTGCGAGTTGGAGGCTAAAGGGGAACGTGAACCTTTCTCCCCTAGGGAAGGGTTTTATTCTATTTCGTTTTGAGAAGGAGGGAGATATGGCCTCAATATGGAGGAGAGGACCGATCAAAGTAGGGGGACAAATTATTCGCTTTCAGAGATGGCGCCCAGAATTTAATATTAATGATAATTACTCTCACACTAAGCTCGTTTGGATCCGATTCCCTGAGCTTCCCATGGAGTATTGGCATGAGAGAATCCTATTGACCATGGCAAAGGTAGCAGGAAGGCCTGTCGCCCTGGACAAAAAAACATTAAAAGCAACGATGGGTAATTATGCAAGAGTCCTAGTTGAGATGGAGCTCAATGGCGTTAGAGTTGAGGAGATGCAAGTGGAACGAAGACAACCGGGAAAGGAGACGATATTCTGCTTCAATCAGCGAATCGTCTACGAAGACAATATGGTTCGATGCTTCTCGTGCAAAAAACTGGGACACCATGCGAACCAATGTAGAGGTAAAACGGTGGGGAAAACTGCTGTTGAGCAGCCTTCTCATAAGGGCGGCGGCGGCCAGGAAGCTGGCAGGGACGACAATCCTTCCCAAAAGGAAAGGAATATGCGATCTCCTACCAGAATGGTAGATGCAGCAAATGGGAATACTTCCCAAATCTGTAATGAGCCAAACGTGGAGGGTTACCTTAAGTGCCAAGATTTAGTGGTGGACTTAAATGGTGAAGAATATTTCCCAATTGAGAATATTCCTCACAATGCTAAGGCTGGGGTGGATCCGATGGGTGTTGGGCAGAGAGTGGATAATATTTTGGATGTGGATGTCCTTGGGTCGACCCGGTCTTCTAACCCGTCTGAGAATGAATCGCAGGCATCAGGTGAGGAGAGCGATCACAGGGAGGGTGATATTCAGGTCAGGGAATCTCAGACACAGAGGGAGTACTCTCAAATGGTGCGTGCTTTACGACCACGGCGCAAAATTAATTACAAACCAGGTGGTAGGGGTGGCAGAGGGGGAAAGAGTGGCAGGGGCCAAGTTTGGGAGGGGGCTGAGAATAATTTGACTGAGCTTTCTCAATCGTGTCTGGTGGAAGGCCGAGTAGTTATTCATCATAAGGAAGTGGAAGAAATTGATATGATCATGCAGCGTGTTGAAGGGTCGGATAGACTTGGTAAGCACGTTTCTGAGACAGAGCAGAATGATGAGGCTGCTCACAACTCTGCCTCCATGTAACTGATCATGAAGGTTTTCTTCTGGAACATCAGAGGAATTAAGAAGGCGACAGGCAGGAATGCCTTACGACATTTTATTAAGGATAGAGCTCCGGACATTATATGTATAGCAGAGCCGATGATTGAGGTAAGTGCTTTTCCAAATTTATTTTTTAATAAATTGGGATTCAATAGTTCTTTCATTTACAATTGTAGAGTAGGGAAACCCTCTAATTTGTGGATTTTATGGAAGAGAAATTTGAACACCCCAGCTGTTGTCTCTGAGTCTGAGCAGCACATTTCGATTATTATTAAGTGGGAATCGAAATGGTTTCAGATTTCTTTCATTCATGCCAGCAGCTTTAGAGTAGGAAGAAGGGATCTGTGGTTGAAGCTTGTGGCTGATCTCCCCCAGCCTCTTCTCCCTTGGGCTATAATTGGGGATTTTAATGCGACTTTGTTCTCCCATGAAAAAAGGGGGCCAGGGAATTTTAGTATGGGTTCAGCTGCTGAGTTTGGTGCTCTGGTGGATGCTTGTGGGATGGCCCAAGTGCCATCATCGGGGAGGAAATTCACCTGGTCTAACAATAGACGTCGTGGTAATGTTTCGGCGGTTCTGGACAGATGTTTTTGTAATGAAGAATGGATTGACTTTTTCCAGGATTGTGACCAACGGGTCCTCCCTAGAATTGCTTCGGATCATTCGCCATTATTGTTCACCTCAATTTTATCTCAACGGCCCGTTAATTGCCCCTTTAGGTTCCATAAGTTCTGGATGGAACATAGAGATTTTGAGCAGGTAGTTGCCACATCATGGGAAGAGTGGGTCTCAGGGAATCCGATATTTGTTCTCATGCTGAAACTCAAAAGGCTGAAGGGTGTGCTCCGTAATTGGGGGAGAGAGGCTTTCCCGAATTTCAATAAAGCCCTTGAGGAAGCCAAGGATAAGCTAGCGCAGGTGCAACAGACTATTGAAATTAATGGCATGGATGATTATTTGTTTGGGTTAGAAGCGGATGCGAAGACCTCTCTAATAAAAGCAATGGAAAACCATGAAAAACTTTGGGCCGAAAAAGCCAAAGTTAGATGGATGAAGCAAGGGGATCGCAATTCTAGGTTTTTTCATTTTTCTGTTAAAATGAGAAGACTCAGAAACTCTATAAGAAGCCTCAAAACTCCTGATGGGACTTTGGTGGAAGGTAACGACCAGATTGGGAATTATACAGTTCAGTCATATAAGCAATTTTACAAAGCTGTGCCTTTAGTGGAGCATGTGGAGCTTCTTGAATCTATACCGATGGTTCTTCATCAAGGTGATCACTATGTGCTTGATGTCTTACCAGGGAATGAAGAAATCAAAAGAGCTGTTTGGGACCTAGACCCAGATAGCTCTCCTGGTCCGGATGGTTTTTCTGGAGCTTTCTTTAGAAGATGCTGGAATATTGTCGAGTTAGAGGTGTGCAATGCAGTTAAGTATTTCTTTAGTACTAGTCAATTGCCCAATGGTGTGAACAACAATTTTGTGGTACTTATTCCTAAGGAGGAGGGAGCATCTTCTATCGATAAATTCCGGCCACTGTGTATGGGGAATTTTTATTGTAAAATTCTTTCCAAGATAATGGCAATGAGGCTTGCTAATTTGCTCCCTAGGCTGATATCTGAAGAGCAGGGGGCATTTCAAAAAGGAAAGTTAATCCATGACAACATCAGTGTGGCCTCAGAACTGGCCAATATGATGTTTGCTTCTATGAGAGGGGGAGGTCTGGGATTAAAAATTGACATCAAGAAAGCATATGATACTCTTTCGTGGTCCTTTATGTTTCAGGTGCTGCGGCGCTTTGGATTCACAGAGAAGTGGATAACATGGCTGAACCAAATCTTGATATCCTCTAAGATATCGATTTTGATTAATGGAGGTCCACAGGGATATTTTGGTGTGGAGAGAGGGCTGAGGCAAGGGGACCCAATATCTCCCATGCTTTTTATTATTGCGGAGGAAGTGCTATCGCGAGGTTTAAAGCATCTGATCCATTAATCAACTGAAGCCAATTCATGGGCCTCGCGGTGTCAAAACTCCTGCCCATATTCTATTTGCAGATGACATATTCATCTTCTCCAATGCTTCTATGAGGTATGTGAGGACTCTTAAAGAATTTCTTCTAAAGTACCAAGAGTTTTCTGGGCAGGGCATCAGCTTAGAAAAAAGTAAACTTTTTTTGGGAAAAATATCACCTTCCAGGAAGCATCGAATATCTGAAACTTTAGGCATTCCCATGTGTACCTTCCCTACAAGGTATCTAGGTGTGGAAATCTTCAAGGGAAGGATTAAAAAAGATACTTTGTTGCCGATTATGGACAAGGTTAAGGGGAGACTGGCGGGTTGGAAAGGGAAACTGTTGTCAATGGCAGGTAGGGTGGAATTGGTTAAATCGGTGCTTTCGGGGATGCCGACTCATAGTTTCTCTGTTTATTGGTGGCCTGCATCTCTCGTGGCGATGATGGAGAAATGGATGCGAAATTTTATTTGGACAGGTGATGTAGATACGGTTAAGGCTGTCACAGTGAAGTGGGACTCTATGTGTAAGCCCAAGGATGAGGGAGGGCTGGGCCTTAGGAGACTGCGAGATTCCAATAAAGCAATGCTGTGCAAATTGATTTGGAGGATCAAAACGGAGAAGACAGCAGCGTTAACCTTTCTCAGAGCTCGATTCCTAAAGAAGGATGGAAGATCCTTCAAAAACTGCAACACCTCCACTATTTTTGCAGGTCTCAGGAAAATGTGGTCCTTTGTGGATGACAAGGAGCGCTGGATCATAGGGAACGGTCAGCTTGCAAATTTCTGGAAGGATAAATGGTGGGGTCCAAAATCCATTATGGAACTTCTTTCGCTGGATAGTGACCATACTCTCTCTACGTCAGCAAAGGTGGGGGAGTTTATCATAAATGGAGAATGGCGTCTACCTGAGGTAGTTTCTCCTATGCTTAATGAAATTTTTGGACAGATTAAAAAGATTGACATTCCGAGTTTGCAGATGGAGGATTTCAGGGTGTGGTCGCTAGTTCCTTCAGGGTATTTCTCCTCAAGGTCGGCTTGGGAGGCTGTTAGAGTGAAATCCTTGAAGGTGAACTGGTCTTCTTTGATTTGGCAGAAGAATCTTCCTCCAAGACACTCCATTTTTGGATGGAGAGTAGTGCAAGGCAGAATCCCAACGGACGACCTGGTTTGCCAAAAAGGTGTTTATCTCCCATCCAGATGCAACCTGTGTGGAAAGGCTGAAGAAAGTATGGTTCATATTTTTTTACACTGTTCATTCTCCATATCAATATGGAAGAGTTTTTTAGATTTTTTTGGAGTGGCGTGGGTAAATCATCCAAGCATTCAATCATTGTTCCAGTGGTGGAAGAGGAAATCTCAAGTGATTCAGCTAAAGAAGCCATGGAAGTTGGGCTTGATCATCACTATCAACCATATTTGGTGGGAAAGAAATAAAAGAAGGCAGGAAAATAAAGAAAGGGCAGGGCGGTATGTCTTTCAAAGTATAAGGCAAGAGGTTCAGCTTTGCTGTGATGGATCAAGTGAAGAAGTTCGTTCGATTTCAGACTTGATGACCTGCAGGAAGATAGGTTTAAGTATTAGAAATCCACCTTCCCCTTCACCTCTTGAGGTTCACTGGTGTAAGCCTTCCAGGGCGTGGATGAAGATCAATGTGGATGGAAGTTCGCTTGGTAACCCAGGTAATGCAGGTGCTGGTGGTGTCTTACGGGATGATAAAGGCAAGGTAATCGACTCTTTTAGCATTTTTCTGGGAGTCAAACAAATATATGAAGCTGAATTTGAGGCAGTCTTGGAGGGTATTCTGCTAGCTAGACACTATCATGCTAGGGGTGTTTGGATTGAGTCAGACTCAGCGTCCGTGGTCTCAGCAGTTCAGAGAAGGGAGATTCCATGGTTTGCCCTGCAGAAATGGAGATCTATTATTTCCTTTTTGGAGTTGGTGCAATGGAAGATCACTCACTGTTTTCGTGAAGCTAATGTAGTCGCTGATTTTCTGGCTAGGAAAGCATCTAAATCTTGTACTTCAGAATTCTCAGTGGAGTTCCCGAGACATGTAGTTGATGAGTTAGCTTCTGATGCGTTGGACAGGCACCGTTTTCGATTTGGCTAAGCCCTTTGCTTGTTCCCTCTGCTGATGGCCATGCCGAAGGTGGAGGTTGCAAGTGGGTTTAGTGGGATCGGCCTGCCCTTTTGTATTTCTCTTTGTTTTGCTTTGTTCTCTTTAATAAAATGACCTTTTAGAAAAAAAAAAAGAGTGGGGTCCTAATGGGTAATGTTCCCCTTCTTAATACTTTTGTGGTTTACAGGTACATTGTATCCGATTGCTATTCAATGAATGTAATAGCTCATAGTAAAAAATGGCTTAATGATTCAAATGAAGATGTCATTCCAAAATCACTAAATGAAGGTACTATTAGGAATGTGTCTTATCAATAAAATTGCAAAATATTAAAGTGTAATTACTTAACTTGGTTTTTTTTTTTTTCTTGTTATTTCAGGTTTGATTTGGAATTTGCATGGTACTTCCAAGACTATGGTGAGAATGCAACTATGATTGATAGAATCAAAGAGGGAGCCATTGATAGGGCTTTGAAAACAACTATGTTGTTCTCATGAGACTTGGATTCTTTGACGGCATCCCTTCACTTGAAGTGTTTGATATATAGGTGGAAAGTTGCCTCTTACATGGTACACTAATGACTACACCAACAAGTTGGCCATGAATTCCATGTCCCTATGGCCACTTCCAGAATTTGGCTACCCTGGAAGGCCTTATAAGTTCTTCAATGGTGAAACCGTTTATCCTTTTGGTTATAGCCTCAGCTACACTTTGTTCAAATACTCAATGGTATCTTCTGCTCATGCACTTCAACTAAAATTAGGAAGACTCCAACATTGTTGTGATCTCACTTATGAGGCTTACACTGCCGTCCAGGGAGAACATGATTGTGGTTGGAGATGCATGTAGAGCTCTTTTTACCAGTTCAAATCAATATTGACTTACCACAACTAGATGGTTACTTAGATCATTTAGGTCAGCTTAAGTTCTTATTATCTTTTTTTTTTTCTTTTCCCCTCTAACTCCAGTAATAGTTAGGAGTGGTTATTTCTTCTTGAGTTCCTTTGTTTAATCCTTTATTACCACGATACAATATGATGGGATCTATTGAGTTTCTTAGTAATTAAACATTAACTTTGATATTTACAATCAAGTATTTCAGGTTGTTAATCACATATATACCTTAAATTAATTTTTGATAATTTTTTCTCTACGTGCATTTATACATATATATATATATATATATGGTTATAGTTGTTTCTTTTTTATAAATAATATATTTGATGTGACATTTGTTATGGTTATATAGTATATAAAGTTTGATGACATGCCTGGTGTTGGTTTTTTTTTTTTTTTTTTTTTTT
>NC_056569.1:19083763-19092584 GCF_013358625.1 Macadamia integrifolia
AATAAAATATCAATGATATATTGAAGCTCACAATAGGCTTTTCATATAACACATTCAATTAATGACGTACAATTTCTTCTGGTTTATAAATAATTCTTTTATAAATTAATGCTTTATGTAGCACACCTCAATTATGCAATTTTAAATAGGTGCAATTAGGTGAGCTGCTGTTCAAGTTGGTTTACTGTTTCTAATAACTATCTGTTAAGAGAATACAATACTATTGTCTTCCTGTTGGTTATTATTATTATTATTATTTTTTTCCAGTAATGTATCCTATGCCATTTATATTGAACCGAATCAATTGAAACCTTTATAGAATATTGAAATTAGAACTGAATTAGTACTTCATTACATTGAATATTAACATTCATATTAATTCCTTATTTGTTTATAGTGATAGTGTAAACCTCGTTGATTCATATATGTAGCACATGAGACAAGGACACCCTGGAATTAAGAAATTGTAATAAATAATAAAATTGGGGTAGTTCTTAAGTTGTCTAAAGTAGAATATGATAGACGCAAACATTGTCTCTCTAGTAAAATGACTAGGAAGCCTTTTTCTAGTGGGAGTGAGAGTGAAGAACTTCTCGGAGTGGTACACTTTGACATCTGTGGGCCACTGAATGTGAGTACCCATAGTGGTATAACTTATTTTTATTATGTTTACTAATAATTTATATAAATATGGGTATATTTATTTATTAAGTAGAAAATCTGAAGCATATGATAGAACTGAAGTGCAAAATCAGTTAGGAAGGAATATTAAATTTCTAAGAACCAATCATGGTGGAGAGTACAACTCCACTTAGTTTGAAAATTTATGTGAAGAACATGGAATCATTAAATAAAAAACTATGTCTTTCACACCACAACAGAATGGTGTGAATGAAAGATAGAATAGAACACTACTTAATGTAGTATGTTGCATGTTATCACCTTCATCTCTTTTCGAAAGGTTATGAGAAGAGTCCATACTCATAGAGAATTACATCTCGAACAGAACTCTCACTAAATCTATTGAGACTATGCCCTATAAACTATGGATAGGTAGGAAACCAAACTTATACAATCTAAGAAAGTGGGATCAATAGCCCATGTACTAATTTAAGTAGGTAAATATGCATTAGTCCCTTCACTTAACAATATTACATGCTATATGATAAGATGCGTTAATTATTATCGAGACCCCATTGAACGGGAATTACAATTACAAAGATTATGTAATTCTGATTGGACTACAAAACCTTTTAAAAAATGTTTGTGAAAATAATTATCAATAAATATTATTAATTTTCAAAACATTTCAAAAAATTTACCAAAATGCCATCGATATTGGATTTAGAGATTCTCTATCTTTGATATTCTCCCAAATCCTTACAAAAATAAATAAATAAATAAATAAATAAAAGATATTCGCCCAAATAAGGTAATGGATTACATGTTAGACATTAGTTTTGAATACGGACAAACGTTGTGAATCTAGTACTCCAATATATAGTTAGAGAGACATCAATAGTTGGTGCGCAAAAATTCACAATGCATAACCACACCAAGAAGGACCCCTCAGGTCAAGGGACTAATCGTACACTAATGATAAGAATTTCATTCCAAATAGTATGATAGTAATGCAAAAGCGAAATTCTTGTGTGTTCTGGTTCAATAGACATTTGGTAAGTACATTCTCACTTGCGCCTTGGAATCTCCATTCCTAGGTACATAATGCTACAACCATATGAACAAGGGGTGTCAGGTCCCATCCATAGCCATGAACAATTTTAGGTTAAAACATCACTACCAATGCTTGCTAATAAATCATGCAAATTAATTTTAGGGACAGGGTTCTGTAAAAGGCAGCATGAATTCTACAATAGTGTAGGGATCAATGGGAGTGCACGTGGAAGCATCATGTTGGGATTTTTGCCTTTCATAACTTGTCAGTCTTTTGTATGGATCCTCGTCCTCGTCCTCATCCTTGCTTGGAATCTCCATGTTGCTGATGCCATTAAGTTGGGATAAGGTTTTGGTTGTCATTGTATGTGGGGCAGGGCGCTAATTTCTCCCTCCCATGTGTCTTGGCGTAGGGGCCACGCTGCCTTTTCCAGTTCCTTTTCCCTTAATTTTGTGAGAAAAAAAGAATCCTAAAAGGCAACGTGACTCCCACGCCTAGACACGAATTGACAAAATGGCCGCCCACCCCTTATGAAGGAAAGAAATTCCATTGCTATTCATGCTTCCATGTGCACTCCTATTAGCCCCATTGTTGGACTTGGGCCACACTGCCTTTCGGCGAACCCTCTCCTTTTATTTATTTATTTTTTGGTCATATCTCCCTTTCTTTATTTAATACATGCAAATATGGATTTGATGGATACATGCATTTCCAACACAGATGCATCTGGTAATTCATTTATTTCCTACCGAAAAAGTTATATGATTTTTTGTGAGGCTGGAAACACAGAATCTCTACCAAATATGTAGAGCGAGGGAAGAGTAAATGAGTAGTCTATCTCGCGCTCTCTCTCCAAACCCAGGTAGTATATAACTCAGCATAGTACTATAGTTAGGCCGTAACCGGTGAAGAAGGAAGGAGGACCAAGAACAAAAAGGACATGGCGAGGGTTAAATTTGTAGTAGTTTAAAATGTAGTGGAAGACTGGCAGTACAGAAACAAGAAGTAGTGGCAAAAAAGCAAAGGCAGTGACAGCTTTTTGAACGGCACTTTCATTGGCTGATCAGTTAACACCAGCCTTCGCGAGAGGGGAACCAGCCTTTTCGATGCTTTCTGATTTCTTTGCCATTTGGGAATTAGAATTTAGCTGCCAAAGAGACCTTTGGGTGGGTGAGCCAGCCTGCGGATCATGGCTATAAATTTTGGCATAGTGATCCGTACCGGTTTTGTATGTCTTCAATCCTAATACCTGGTCAATGGAATGATACAGATCGGGGGTAAATATGTTAAAAAACTTGTTATTTTAGAAAAGTCAGAGATATTTCTATTTGATATAAACGATTTGATGTCGATTCATATCGATTTCATATTGATTTTTGGTATGGTCGATACCCAATCTGATACTGTGCACTAAAACCATGCTTCGGATGTAAGTGGCTTAAATGCATAGTAACTCTTGATTCATGCAGCCATTCATAGTTCTTTCCTCATACAATCTTGACTTAGACGACTGTAAGAGAACGGTGGGCCACTTTTATGTTATTTTACTTCATATCTATGGTGGGTAGGGAGAGGGAGAGAAGATGCAGAGCCAAAACCAATGGTGGTGTAGCTGTAAGATTAAAATGGACACATCCATGTCATCTAGACTTGTAAAAAGGTTGAAGGTGATCTCTTACACATTAAAAAAAAGAAAAACAAAAAAAGTAGAGGGTGGTTCTCTACTTTCTCATTTGACAATAACTGATTGACTTACTGGCTTTCCTTTATAAGGAATTTGGAATGATAAAAACTTGGACTTTCCTAGCATCAAAATCTTTCAATGCACAGTGTTTTTTGGGAAATGAAGTCATTGATACGTGGCTTCTAGCACAAGGATTTTTCGATGACCATGCTTCTTAGGAACAAATTCATAGGCTCGTATGTTCAAAGCCAGACTGACTACTCCAAAAGCATTCACACCTGACTCGCTCACGATGGGCTCAAAGGGTAAATCCGGCTTCTAATATTTACGTGGGTTACAAAACAATGCCACATTTTATCATGGACCCGAGTTTGTCTGAACCAAGGGAATAAAAGAATTCAAAAGAAAAAATTAAAAAAAATTTGAACTTGCAAAGAGAGATAGATATAAAAAAATCATTATGCAATTATGAATATTGTCTTATCATGTTTTTTGTATTATTTTCTTCCTTTACTTTCTATTGGCTGCCAAACATAGCCTAAGCGAAGGCTTAGTAGAAAAAATTGGTCTGATCAGCTGCTTTAGATAACATAATCAACAAAGATCTGGCCTACAATATACGTGGTTGAATCAATCCTTGCCAAAGGTGCGAAGCATTGAATGATTCGTCAAAACCCAATTTTTAAGTTAATTCTTAGGCGATGGAGAAGGTAAGCCAATTGATGTGGGAACAAAGTCAAATCAACAATTCAAGTTCAAGGAACACTTGGACTTTCCCTTTAGAACTTAATTGGGGCCTTGACTATTCCGAACACCCAAAGGGTCTCTCTCTCTCTCTCTCTCTCTCTCTCTCTCTCTCTCTCTCGCTCGCAATGGTTCTATGGTGTTGCAATATATGGTTTGCTGTAACATTCTTATTGGCCTTAATTACAAGAAAAGCGCTCAACTAAAGCAAATATACGATATTTTTTGCGTCTGTAATTTTTTGCTGCTTCTAAAGTTTGTTTTTAGGAATAGTAAATCTTTACCGTCACTAAATATTCACAACTTAGGTTTAACAACCTTGTTGTTTTCTGCCTCTAAAACACGATAAAATTTTATTACCACTAGTACTATCCTCTCTGAGGCGGTTATATAAACTACAACTAAAAGTTCCCTCTTACAATTTATAAAATCCCATCGCCTCTAATAAACGTTTTTTATTTTATTTTTTTAAAATAAGGAGGACATTTTACTGACTCCACAACTGCATGAACATAGTCATACCGTAGTTGAATGAGAACTATTCAATTGTCGGTGAAAGCAGTGAAGAGCATTAAACACCCTATGTGAGTGGCCTAAGGTGTGCCTAGTGGGAGTAGAACTTAGGAAGTCTGAGTTTACGACTCGTTCAAAGGTTGTTGCTCACCAATTGCGCTACCCCCTTGGGTTAATAAGGAGGGCATGCTATCAGGTTCTCTAGGAATAAGGTATGCTAGCGTTTGTTGATCATTTGTACCCGTTGTCTTACATAACCTATCCACCATTGCCGCTCTATAGTCCTACTTCTTCTCCTTCTCCTTCTCCATCTCCTGCTCCCACTTCCAATTGCAAATTCGATCAATCTTCATTCTAGATCCCACTATTTCCCCTTTTCTTCATTGGGTTCCATTTATCCATGGTTGAATCAATCAAAATTAGGGAAAGAAGGTGAAAATCTGTAGCAACCATGGATTTTGTTTTCGGTATCGGAATTGGGATAGGTCTATGCCAATATCGATCCGATCCGGATTGGTATCGAAGAGGATCAGTGTGTATCGGTCACTGGGATCACTTAATTGTTATTTTTTACCACTAATATGTATTTTTTATTTTTTTGTTATTATTATTTTTTTAATGTAAGTGTGTAAAAACTAACATTTATTTGTAGCTAAGCTAATAACATAAGTGATTCATCTCACAAAAAAAAAAAAAAAAAACAAAGGCTTACCGATCATAGAAACATTGTCAACAGAAACACAAGAAAACATTCTAAGCTAGAAATACTTTGTTTTTGGAACTGAATGGCTGAAGAGTGTAAGAACTCCTTCCCAATTTCAACTTCATGTCATGAAATTTGTGAATGATGTAGTGCTCTTGACTTGAAACTATGTAGCAGTGGTTGGACTCCATGCTTCCAAACTTTGTTGAGGAAGGCTCAGTGAAGCAAACTGTGTTCATCGTTCTCCACAAGAGATTGAAGAGTTCTAGGAACGGGTGGTGTGCTAACCTCCACTATCCCTTCTAGTATCTGAACCACCAGACCCATTGATGGTCTATGAACTTCGTTATCTTGAATGCACCAAGAAGCAACTTTACAAGCTCTGTCGAGTTCTGCAAGATCAGCATTACCTTCTAGCCTATAGTCCAAAAGGCCGAGGATTTCTCCTTCTTCATTGATTTTACTTACTGCCAAAATAGGAAAGAACCCAACCTTCATTCCATCAAAGTGATCCGAGTTTCTCCTCCCCGATATAAGCTCAAAAAGCATCATCCCGTAGCTGTAAACATCAGCCTTCGCAGTGATGGCCACACCCGAAATCCACTCTGGTGCAAGGTATCCTATGGTCCCTCTTATGCTCGTCAGAACTCGACTAAAATCCCGACCAACAAGCTTTGCCAGGCCAAAGTCAGCTACCCTGGGACAAAATTCAGCGTCTAAAAGAATGTTCTCGGGTTTGATGTCACAGTGTATGATGCATTCTCTGCACTTCTCATGTAGATAAGCCAATCCTCTAGCTGTTCCAAGTGCAATATGGAATCTCGTTTTCCAATCTAAAACCTTTGAGTTCATGTTTTCATGAAACAGAAGCGAATTTAAAGAGCCCTTTGGAATAAAATCATAGACCAGCAACCTTTTAGTACCTTCAGAGCAAAAGCCACGGAGGCGAACAAGATTAATATGTTGAATCATTCCAATCGTGCTTACTTCAGTTCGGAACTGCTTCTCCCCTTGACTGAGACCTTCAAGCTTCTTCACAGCTACAACAGTTGAGTCGGGTAAAATCCCTTTATAAACAGAACCAAATCCTCCTCCCCCCAACTTTTCGGAGAAGTTCTTGGTTGCAATTTTTAAATCTCTATATGAGATTGGAACCAAATAACCCTCAATTGCTTTTGAGGATTTGACTGAATTCCTAGTCCATATTAGAACCACCAGAAGACCCAAGAGGGATACAACCCCTGAAACAGCGCCCACAATAGCACCAGTAGCCGATCCCTTCTTGTTACTTCCAGAAGTAGAATTCTTGAGTTCAGAGGCAGCAAGTTTGAGATATAGGTCTCGTCCACCAGTCTCACCGGCTGAGAGCTGTTTCAGATTCAAGAGATCTCCTTCCCATACGGAGCAGCTACCATTATACACATAAGCATTACAAAAGCAGTCATTCAAGCAAGCCAATTCACAGGCTTGGGAACTCCCAACTGCCAAAGATTGCGGATTTATGGGCAATCTCATATTGGACAGTTCTAACAACTTATCTTTCTCCCCTTTCACAGAACCATTATTTACGCACTGCAGTGGGGTATTCCTCACGCACCCACCAGACCAATCACTTAGATTTAAGTAGTCTGTTGCGTAACGTGGACTGAAACCTGGCAAACACCTACAGAAAGTCGAAGTTTGCTGATTGCAGGAAGCGAAAGCCCCGCAAAGAGCAAAAACCTCACAGTTTTGTATCGGTTTAGCCCAAAAGGAATACCAACCGAAACCATCCAGCCAAGTAAGTTCCTTAATCTGGCCCCCCACATCAATAACAAGCCTAGAGATTAGGGAGGAGTTACGGAAATAATAAGTGAAATAGTTCTCCTTCTGGTTTGAAACATAGGAGTAAGTGAAATTGTACATAGAGCTATTTCTCATTTCAGGAACTAAGCTGAAAATATGACCATTCCAAGTCCCACTCGACCAGTACTTAACAGACCTATTCCACATTATGAAACACTCAAGGCTTCCAGCAGGGTCTAGTTCGAGAGAGAAAAGACCCGGGGCAGGATCCTCTGAATTCTTCCAGGATATGAGGGACTGTGACTTATTGGTGAGTTTGTTCCACCCCAGCTTTCCACCCGACAACCAAGTGTTTGTTGGGTAATCAAAACTCTCCCAGATTAAAACAGAGGAATTAGAGACATTTCTCAAAACAAGATTTCCGGAGTCAAGAAGTGCTACCTCAGTAGAATTCAAGGATGTGGAGGTTGAATTTGTCGACCAGATAATGGTTTTTGACGACTCAATGATGACTAGATTCCCATCCTCTAAGAGCTTCAGTTGAGAGGAATTCTTATCAGAGATGGGTTTGTCTCTGTTTGCCACCCAAACGATGGTCTTCTCTGATATCTTTTTGAACCAGATACCAATGTAGTAGTTGTTAGAGTTATTACCTGACGTGAAGAAACCCAATTCGAACTTCCCATCTCCTTCAGATACTATGGTTTCATCTCCAGAAATATATTCACCAACAGAGAGGGTGCCTGATCCTATAGAGAGACAGTTGCTAAGAAAGAAACTGAGAAAGAGGACAGAGAGGAAGAACCATGAACTGTTTCTCCCACCCATCTGTGCACACTGCATGCACAAGCATGAATATACAGGGTAGATATTTTAATAGAATACGAGTTGGAGGAGGAAGAGAAGAAGATAATATTTGAACAAGTCAAAGGATGGCAAAAGAAACACGAAGATTTGAATATACGAAGGGAAGAACATGAGAGGAGTCATCCCGGCTTGTCCAAGTACCTCTGATTGTCAAGAAACGTGCGATTCTACAGTTCTATATAATTGAGCCTCGGAGGAAGCCTCACCGTAGAAAAGAAGAAAATTGAGTTACTAACAACTAGATTTCTTTGAAGAAGATTGAAAACAAAAATGGCTTCTTGTGTGACGTAGTAGCGTAAAAGGCACTTCGGAGGCCTCCATCATTTTAGGACTATTACATAGGAACGAAATTTAGCTGTGGCCACTAGGTGCAAGTCTACAACCACTTTGGCAGTCAAAGAAATGAAGTCTTAATGGGTTGAAAAATAACAAAATCTATAGGGTATCTGTGACCCGGAGGGAGAAGTGAATTATCTGCAACCCAAGTAGCAGCAAATTTTTTTCATTACATAGATTCAATAAGAGAAATCCCTGTGGCACAAAGACTCCTAG
Source organism: Macadamia integrifolia (assembly GCF_013358625.1). Lineage (NCBI taxonomy): Eukaryota > Viridiplantae > Streptophyta > Magnoliopsida > Proteales > Proteaceae > Macadamia > Macadamia integrifolia. The sequence continues at coordinate 19,092,287 of NC_056569.1, forward strand.
CTAGCCAATTGGTCTCCCATATATCTTCTTTCCTTTCTTTACTTATCCATCTAGAGTTACTGTCTCATGTAAATTTTCTCCTTCTCTATCCCCTATCAATGGGATCTCTTTGTTGCATGCGATATCAATAAGATTCATCGAGTTTCACTCAATCTCTCTAAGGATTTTACATGGTATCAATGGGATGACTATGATATATATATATATATATATATTTTCTCCTTCACTACAACAAAATACATTTGTAGCTACAGATATTTAATTATGGTTTAAAAAGTTTGTTCCTTTTTTTTTTTTT
>NC_056569.1:19092684-19156754 GCF_013358625.1 Macadamia integrifolia
AGTAGTCGGCTTGGAAACGAATGCATTGGTGGCCCCTGGAATGGGACACGGTGGCACTATGCAATCGTACTGCATATAGGAGCATGCGGTATTAGGATTTCACCATCCCGTGCTACGACCCTTCCCAACAGGGGTTAAGGTGTTGGGTTGCCATTTGGGGGAAGCAGGGGTCGCGGTTGTCGGACACTGTGGCGGTTAGGCATTACGCCCGGCGAGTCATGTAGGACAGTCGGTAACCCCGGTGGTACATTCAAGAGGGCCAATCGTACTGCTTTTAAATTGCTGGAGTCAGCACCTTTATTTTCAGTCATTTACATTTCTGTTGAGAGCCGGTGGATGGCATTGTCTTTACTTTTCCTAGTACTCACGGTGGGCCTTCTCCGATAGCCCTATGGGCATATCGCGGGAGGGAGTTCGCGGCTCGTACCCGGAGTATACGTGCACTGTGGTTGTAGTAGCACTAAAACCAAAGACTTAGTAATGTTACTTAGGTGGATGTGATTTAAAATGTATAGCATGGCATGTAGTGCATATGATGTGTTGTGATGTGTGGACTGCTGTGTGGTCCATCTCTCTACTTACTGAGCTAGTGAGCTCATCCCACGTGTGCACCCCCTTTTTAGATGATTTTACAGGTCATACATCTGAGGAGCATGGGATGGGTCCCACAATCGAGTTTCCTGAAGAGGACTGGTGGACCCCTGAGGAGTTTGAGCACGACGTAGACTGCTCGTGCGAGAGCTGTGCTGCGGGACAGCAGTTCTGAGGCCGAGCTGAGCTCTTCTTGTGATGCCGAGCTGGGCACAACCCCTGATGCCGAGCTGAGCTCCAGCCTTGAAACCGAGCCGAGCTGTGTACTCTGATGGTTTTTGATGATTTCCTGTATATACTTGGTATTTGAATCATATTCTTTTTGTGTATATATCATGCGTTCGGGCCCAAATGTATATAATTATTGTATCACAATTTGGGTATCAAGTATATGGGATTTATTCACAGGTAAAACTTAGTCTTCCGCTGATTTGATGAACTTATGTTAGTGTGTGTATGCTGTGGTGGAATACAGTATCTGATGATCCTGGCAGGTTTGGGTTAACCGGTGTTAACTCGGTCACCGCTCCGGTTCAGTGTGAACGGGGTGTGACAGCAGCACTGCCCAATGAGGGCCGAGGTGGAAGCTCGGACTGATGGAGGGCCGAGGTGGTAGCACGGCCAAATAAGGTACTAGTAGCATTGCCCAGGATGCTCCTTGCCTGTGCTGAGGTGGGGGAGAAATACCCTCATCAGGACCCATGGCCCTTCCTTCACCTGGAATAACCAATGACAAGGGGCTGCAAATATTTGCATTAAATTGGATAGGGTGCTATCAAACCAAGCTTGGAGAAGGACCTTAGTTGAAGCAATTGTTCTTGTCCATTCCTTGAAAGGTTTCGATCATCTCCCACTTGTGTTAGATACTGAAGGTGGAAGGAGCTCTGGTGTTAAACCATTCAGATTTGAAAGTATGTGGTTTTCCCACCCTAAATATAAGAACATGGTTGCTAATGCTTGGTCTATTCCCCCCATTGGCTTTGTTGCTGATATTCTCCATAAAAAATCTCACAATTGCAAAGTGGTTTTTTCCAAATGGAATAAAGAAGTTTTCGGAAATGTGCAGCGAAAAAATGATGGTTATCTTCGTGAGCTCAAATTTCTTTAAAGTCACCCTTTGCTTGAGTCACAAGAAAGGGAAATGGAAGTAGAGAACCTATTGAAAGTGGAGCTAGAGAGGGAAGAGATGATGTGGCAACAGAAATCGTGTGTGCTTTGGTTGAAGAACGAAGACCGCAATACTAGATTCTTTCACCCCACCACCCTTCAACGTCAACACCGTAACAAGATTCTTCGGTTGCAACTTAACTCGGGAGAATGGTCTTAATGTGAGAGTGAAATTTTCAAAGACGTGATCAATCGTTATCAATCAATCTTCAATTCCGAAGGCTTGGATGAAGAAGTTCTGTTTTCTGTTTTGGAAACTAATAGTCAGGTTGTGGATGACCAAATGAATTAATCATTATATAGAGCCCTTGAGATGGATGAAGTGAAAAATGCAATTATGGCAATGGCCCCTCTTAAGTCCCCAGGGCTAGATGGACTGCCACCAGCCTTTCTTCAAAGGAATTGGGTGGTTGTAAATTATGATATTTTCCCATTTGTGCAAGAGTTCTTCAACACAGGCATCCTGCCCCCACATTTGAATAAGACTAATGTCAGCCTGATTCTTCAGGTGCTGCAACTAGAAAAAGTGGATCATTATAAGCCAATCAATCTCTGTAATGTTGTGGTGAAGATCATTACAAAAAATTTTGCTACCCTCAAAGGATTTCTTGATCGTATTATCTCCCCATCGCAATCTGCCTTTACTCCTAATCGGGTTGTCTCATATAATATTCTCCTTGCTCACGAAGCTTTCCACTATATAAAGAAGAAAAGGAAAGGAAAGAAGAGATTTGTTGCACTAAAACTCAACATGGTCAAGGCTTATGATCGCTTAGAATGGCCTTTTGTAGAAAGTGTGCTTCTTCTCATGGGATTTTGTGATCGTTGGGTCTCCATGATTATGTCCTGCATCACCTCAGTGTCCTATGGGCTTCTTATTAATGGTGCAGTTAGAGAGATTGTCTCCCCATATCGGGGAATTCACCAGGGCGATCCCCTTTCCCCATCCATATTTGTTCTTTGCCCCAAGCTTTCAGCTCTTTCCTCAATAGGGCAGAATCTCAAGGTCTTATTTGTTACACCCGTGCCCTAATCCAGTCTAATTTGAACTATTGTGACAGGCCTCGGATCGGAGATCAAAAGTATGACTGGGTTTTGGCTTGCGGTTGTGCATTGCCGAAGTGGTAAAGATGACCCCACATGTTTGTACATCACATGCCTATCTAACTAGAGGGGATTCATACCTTCCGATCCCAGATGGTAAGTGACTCGACTCCCCACACTTGAATTCTGGCACGCATCAAAATTATCGAATAGCCTTGAACATGTCCAAGGGTAACCACCCGTGGGAGGCCAACCATGGATAACAAGCTGTCTTGGCCACTAGAAACAAGCTACCGAAGCAATTTGGGCCTGGATCTGGTGCCTGTTTCCGATGGGTTGACAGGCTTCTATCGAGGTTTCGATGCCCGCGGTTCCCATCACTCGTATCGTAATTGACTCTGGATGATCCCAAATCATTCTTCACATTTTTCTCATGATGTGAGCACTTTATGGACTTAAATGTGTGAGTCCTCGTGCCCCGAATTTCATTTTAACCTAATTGGTTCAAAAGAGGTCCAAACCAAATAGACCCTAAGGCCCACTTAAGTTGTAAGTTGGGAAATGAGGAAATGAATCCTCATTTCCCTTGTGCCCAATGTAGGAGAGGAGAGAAAGAGGAAAGGAAGGAAGAAGAAGAGGAAGAAGGACAAGATTGGAGGCCTACCTTGGTGCCGGCTGTCACCTTGTTGCCAGAGGTAAGTACAACCTTCCATACCATTCTCGCTTCATTTTAACCTAGAAAAAACTAGGTATGGATGGAATCTTTGTGTACAAACCATGTTAAGGTTGTAGGATGCGTATTCTACCCTCTCGGTGTTGTTGCCTAGCTCGAACCAAGCCCGGTGAGCTCCGGCAGCATGTAATGCCAAAAGACTAACTAGGGTTTGATCGTTCGATCGACGTATCTCCCAAACAGATCAATGGAATCGGAATTTTCTTGGCTTAGAATGATGCTAGGAACATCCCCTACAAACTTCACGGAACAATTCTTGACAATCGGGCCTAAGCTGGAAAACCCCAAATTAGTTGGACTACCCTGAATCACCACTGGAAACAGCCCACCGGATCCACTGGGTCTATTTCTGGTGGCATATTTCCAGTGGACATGGAGCCTTATGTGCTCTCTGTCACCTCCATTGGAAATAGGACTGATATTTTTGGTGGAAATGCCCTATTTCCGGTGGTTGTTTCCGGTGACATTACTATCACTTAGGAACAATGTCTATACCCTTTGAGGGTGACCTGTGTGGGTCCCTTCCAATGTTTCCAACACGTACTGATGTACGATTCCTTTGTGTCTAGGACAGTGACGCGCACGTACCCTGAAGCCAGAATTGAATTGATCAATCAGTGGCTGTACTTGAACCCGAACACACCCGATCATAAAATAGGTGAGGGATGGACTGTATTTATTTTTAGAAATGTTTATTATTATTAAATTTCTCACATGCTTAGAATTATATGTTTAATTGTAATTGCTCAAATGCGATGATATGTTACATTTGTCATTTACGATTATGATATGAATTGTATGGAGAAGTATGATGGGATCCGATGTGGCTGAGGTGGTACCGTACCGTGATCGCCGTGTGTTTGGTTGTGTGTGTGAGACGGAATCTGACGTGGCCAAGGTGATACCGGTGCCGTGATTGCTGTATGTATGTTGTATTTATGCATTGATTGTGTGCATTAGAGTTAGTTGTAGTCGTGGGTTATACTTTGTGGCCAAGGTCTCTCTGGTATTGTGTACCCCAGGACTGCATTTGAAAATGGATGCGCTTCATGGCCGATGATTAGTACCGGTGTCGTGTAGTCCATACTTAACTATGATATGCATGCCAGATTAGGTAAATGGTCTCAAGTTTCACTTTGTGACCAAGGACTCTCTGGTATCGTGTACTCGGGACTGTATTTGGAGATGGATTACACTTTGTGGCCGAGGTCTTATCGGTATCGTGTAATTTATACTAACTGTATCACTATGAAGGCATGTAGAATATATGTGGTTAGGTATCACTCCCTATGCTACGAACCCTTGCCAACAGGGGTTGAGGTGCTGGATAACCCATTGTGGTATGTTCGATGAGCCTTTTCGAAATTCCACACCCACGGTACGATGCGATTATTGTTGAAGGCGGGAACCTGTTCGGCATGGCTGATGTGTTACCGGTACTGTGACTACCAGGAGAGAGTTATCAAGGGTTTGTTGGGTCACCCATGGACGCATACGGGGACCGACAGGCTTCTAATCATGACTAGGGTTTGTATCCTTGCGTAGTCGATGGCGGTTCCGAGACGAAGGATACAACTTAATGCACAGTAGTAGCATTTACTAGACTTTGTTGTATTATTAAGTGGATAATAAATAAATGAATTACATCACGAGCATCATGGACTATGTGTTTAATTTCCACAATCATGCATCATGAATTATTACTATTATTGTTTTGCTTGGATGTGCTTGACCCCACCCCTCACTGAGCGAGTTGGAAAGCTCACCCCACGCATACAACCCTTTTTAGATGATGATGTAGGGATGGTCGTGCCTGTGGATAGTGACTCTTTTTCCTCCGGACCTGAGTATGGAGTGAGCAACTGACGGATGCTAGAAGTGGAGGAGCATGGCCAGGACTGTGCTTATGACTTTTGTGCATACGCGGCGCCGTGATGTGTTTGGCGTATTTTTGATTTTGTTGATACAGGTTTGTGAATATTATGTTTTAAATTTAATATATGTAAGTCTTGAAGGATTGTAACAGAATAACTTGGTTATTTTTATTATATTATCGTTAGACGGTTCCCCATTTTATTTATAATTTCGCTATTGTACTTTGATTCTAATACTTGTGTTGGTTTGTGATGTGAGATTGTGAAAATGTTAAGGTACTGCTATTAGAGATCATGGTAGGTTTGTAAGACAAGTATGTGTCTTACTCACACCGCCGGTATTCTTAATGGTAAGTTTGGTTTACTGGGAGTGGGGTGTGACAGCTATGGTATCAGAGCGTGATACTCTGCCTTAACTCACAGTCTCAGCCAAACCATGATTTTGGAGAAATTAGGATTAAATAAAAATCTCAAGACAACAATAATAGAAATTTGCACAATTAGGAGACAAGTATATGTGTTAAAGCCATTTCATTATAATAGAGAACTTGAATACACATCTTACACTTTCATAAGAAATAAAAAATAAAGTACTGAAAGCAGGAAATCCTAACTAGCCTAAGTCTAGGAAATTAAACAACTGAAGCAAATGACATAATGTAAAAGTTCAACTAAACCTAAAACATCAACTCAAATAAATCCTAAAAGCTACAGTGGCAAACATGCCACTACTCTTGCTGCTCTTGCCACTTTTGCTGCTGGTTCTATCCCTATCCCTGAGTCTGGTTCAAACCATACGTTCCTGGAGGTGGCATCAGAATACCCATATAGAAGACTATAGCCTGCATCTGTGTCTTTAGGGAGGCCACTATATTGTCCATAAGACAATAGGTCCTGTCTATGTTATTAAGGCGGCCATCTATACTCCTTATCAAAGATGTGGTGGTGTCTAGGTGAGCCATAGCATCATTGAGACTGTAAGGTCTCACACCCCTAGTGCCCCAAGAAGTAGAGGAAGCCATAGAACCCATAGCCTGGAGATCAGGTGGTGGAGCCCCACCAATCCCCGGAGATTCTCCTTCTGCACCACCAACACCCCCACCAACATCACTGGCACCACCACCCTCTACCTCCATAGGCTGCTGACCCTTTCCTAGAATAGGAGTCACCTCCTGTAGATCTATGGTCATCTTCCTCAGGGAATCTTGGTTGAAGTCTATGACTTCTTCACCCAAGCGTACCTCTCCCTCCAAGTCCACGCCAAAGCGGCGGAAGATGTCAGTGAGTATCCTTCCGTAGCATAGGCTTTCCGATCGGCTATCCACTCCTTCAGACCGAAGTACCATGGTCCACATAAGGAGATAGAGGAGACGTATCTATGCCCCCATGTACACACAATATGTCATATAGGTTTGCAGAGCAGGTACCTCATCATAATGTCCGTAAGTGGGAAGGACATTCAGCTGAATCGCACGGCAGACAACTTTTGGAGTAGTAAAATAGTTGACTGAACGGTTCCATCCCTTGGCTTCCTTAGTCAACATGTCATTGATCTCCTAAAAGGTATCGGGACTTTGAAATTCATATGTCAGAGTCCAAGGCGTGCAGTACACTAGGTCGTTGGCATTACTGACCATCAGAATATTGGCCAACTGCCCCATGTCAAAGGAGATCTCCACCCCCTTCACATAGGAGGTGATCCGCATCTCTTCAGTACCCTGGTTCACGTATTGCAAGTTAGAGTAGAACAACCTGACCAGTGTGGGGTAGTAGACTTGTTGGGTTTTAAGATACGGTACCACCTAACCTCGTCAAACTGTTGTCAGAGATGGAATGCACGGAAGTCATTGGTCCTCACATAGACTCTTGGGTCCACATTGTGGCACTCAAAGAGTTCCCAACGGTCTCACTCAGCCACAAAGCGGAACAAGATGGGGTTGAATTGAGCAGCGGCGTCTTACTCCTCTTGTTCGACTGCACGTCGGGTACGTACATGGTGTCCAGACATCATGCAATATGATTCCTAAGGATTAAGAATGAAAAACTAGGTTCAATGGCTGAATGTAAAGCTCACAGAGAAGAAAATCACAAAAACTAGGTTACAGAGAGGAGGAACATACATTTGGTGCGAATGTGGCGTCGATCGATTGCGAAATAGCGAGAGGAAGGTAGGGAATGGGTTGCAAAGTCCTCCTTGTCCATTTTCATACCTTTTCCACAAGTGAAAATAGGGTTTTGTACAATGAAACCCAAACCTGAGCCTATTTATAGCCGATTAGGTGCCACCAGAAACACTGGGCATGCTTCCGGTGCCTGTTTTCGGTGAAGTAGAAATTTGATTGTTGCCCTCTATTTTGCCCACCGGAAATACCATTGATATTTTCTATGGACTAAACCATATTTTCGGTGATGTGACCACTGTTTCCGGTGGACTCTTTTGGAAAATAAATCATGTTATTTTTCAAATTTAAGATTTTATTTTGGTTCCTTTGATGGTGTGCCTCTTTGGGATACATGTACGATCAGATCCTAATACATGTGGACCCCCTTATGCATGCCCTAACCTAAATCTTGACTGTTGTATACATGTAGGACCCATAGGTCTATCCCGTAGAGGTACTCAAATTGGATCAGTGATCGATTTCTAGGTTTCATCGTAAACCTAATTGGTTACTTCCAATTACGTAAATCAATGGTTCAAACCGCACTCAAAGGTAGGGCATTTCCATTTTTATAGAAACTTCTGTACCAGAAAGAATGGAATCTCCAATTATAGCCCCTCTGGGATGTAAAATATATCTCTTCATGCATGCGTGTGTTCCCATTTACATGCAACCTTGTTTATGCATGTGCACTAATTGGATTCCTCCACAGAAATCTTGTTACGCTGGAACACCCAATTCCGATCCCAATCAAGCCCATTGCCTCCTGCTTCCCCTACACGAAATCGGGATAGACCCCGTAATGCACCTCTGGCTCCACTTGTGCTTATAGCCCGGATGTGGCATCCATCATGAATAATATGATGGGAGAAGTGGAAGAAAGGAAAAATCAGTTTATGGCCAGGATCGATAATAGGATCCAAGCGGTAATGGAAGCCTGTAGTGCACCATCCACACCTCCTACTCCACCGGCACCCATTCTAATACCCTCTAGATCGGTTACCCTTCAAACATCTGGTGGGCCACAAGTACATGGGCAGGTGTAAGACTCGATGCTGGATTAAGCCCAGGCCCATGTAGAGGGCTGAACAGACTTGATGAAAATGATGAAGTTTCAACGGCTTAGGCCCCCATGCTTCTCAAAGGTGGGCCAAGACCCATTGTATCCATCAAGATGGATTAGTAGAATGGAGAAGGTTTTTAGATTGATGGGATGCATTGATGAGCAAAAAATTTTATGTTCGGGCTATCAATTACAGAATGAAGCGGATGATTGGTGGAGTGCCACCGAGCCAATTCTGAGGGCTAGTAACCCGAACCCCACTGGGGCAAACTTCAAAGGGGCTTTCTTTGAGAACTATTTTTTGGAAAGCTTCTGGGATAGGAGAGAGAGTGAGTTCTCTCAGTTGGTTCAAGGTTCTCGGTCTGTGCTCGAGTATCAGCATTGCTTCGAGGAGCTATTCCATTTTGCTCATGAGCATCTCAGAGGGGATAGAGCTAAAGCAAAGAAGTTTGAGAAAGGGTTGAGGCCAGGTATTGGGTCAACCATTGTAGGGTTGAAACTGCAAACCTATGCTGAGGTTGTCCAAGTGGCCAAATTCATTAAAGATTGGCATAGAGACAACTTCATGGCCCAGCAAGGAACTGGAAAGAGGCTAATGGGATCTACTGACTCTAGGGGAGGTAGCAAACCTTTCTGAGTGCCTTATGTCAACCCAACTCTAGTACAATTTAGCAGGCCTGATACTAGTCAGACTTCCCAGCGCTCCCGATCTAGTGTTGGATCTCAGTCTTTGAGATCGAGCTTGAGATGCTTTCATTATGATTAGCCGAGCCATATGGCAAGGACATGCCCCCACCGAAGGCGAGGTGATGCACCCTACACTATACCACCTAGGCCCCAGCATACATATTCAACCCCTAGACCAGTGCAACCCCTCAGGGCTAGAGACCACAGGGCAGAGTGTTTGCTATGATTGCACAAGATGCTGAGGCTGCACCTGGTGTAGTGACAGGTACATTATTGATATCATTATTGCCTGGACATATGTTATTTGACTCAAGAGCCTCGCATTCATTCGTGTCATCGACGTTTGCGAAGAAGATGAGAATTCCACCTACGGGACTGACTCAATGCTTGGCTGTGAGCACCCCTACAAGAGGTGTATTGGGTTCGAACTATGTTTATGAACCCTGCCCAGTGACCATAGGTGATCATGAGTTGAATGCTCACTTGATCGAGTTGGATATGATTGACTTTGATATGATTTTAGGAATGGACTGTTTGTCCGCATACAGAGCCAGTGTGCTATGTGTAGAGAAGACTATCTTTTTTAGACCCCGTGATGATGATGAGTTTGTGTTCCAAGGGGATAAGCCGAAGAAACCCAAGAAAGCTATCATATCACGCTCCAGATGAAGAAGCTATTGGATAAGGGATGTCAAGGCTACTTAGCATCTGTGATGGATATTTAGATAAAGATTAGGCCATTGACTGAGCTTGATGTGGTGAGGGAATTTCTCGATGTATTCCTGGATGACTTGATAGGTTTGCCCCCAGACCAAGAAATAGAATTTGCTATAGACCTACTCCCCCGGCTCAGCACCAGTGTTAAAGGCCCCTTACCTTATGGCCCCCACAGAGTTGAAAGAATTACAGGTGCAACTTCAAGACCTTCTGAAGAAGGGATTCATTAGACCTATCGTGTCTCCATGGGGAGCACCGGTGTTGTTCGTCAAGAAGAAAGACGGAAGTATGAGATTGTGTATCGATTACTGGGAGCTTAATAATCTAACCATCAAGAATCGGTATCCTTTTCCTAGGATAGATGATTTATTTGATTAGTTGCAGGGTGCCAAGGTGTTCTCCAAGATCGACCTTAGATCGGGCCACCACCAGCTCAGGATCAAGGATAGTGATGTCAGTAAGACAACCTTCAGATCAAGGTATAGACATTATAAATTCTTGGTAATGTCATTTGGGTTGACCAATGCACCGGCTACATTTATGGATTTGATGAACCGGGTATTCTAGGATGTCTTAGATAAGTTTGTGATAATATTCATTGATGACATTTTGGTCTACTCCAAGGGTGCAGAGGAACATGCTGTTCACCTGAGGTTAGTACTGCAATGGCTGAGAGAGAAGTAACTCTATGCCAAATTCAGCAAGTGCGAGTTTTGACTATCACAGGTGGCATTCCTAAGCCACATTGTTTCAGCCAAAGGGATAGAGGTTGACCCAGGCAAGGTGAAGGTAGTTCTAGAATGGGAGACTCTCAAGAGTGTGGGAGACATACGTAGTTTCTTGGGATTGGCCAGATACTACAGGAGGTTTATCGAGAACTTCTCTCATTGCTACTCTAATGACCCGACCACACGAAAGGGGGTAAAATTTGAGTGGTCTGATGCTTGTGAGAAATGCTTCATGGAGCTAAGGCAAAGGTTGGTATTAGCTCCAGTTTTGACTATTCTGACCGGTACATTTGGTATTGTTGTGTATAGTGATGCCTCTAAGCTGGGATTGGGTTATGTATTGATGCAGCACGGGAAAGTCATTGCTTATGCATCCCATCAGTTGAAGGATTATGAGAAGCAGTACCCCACCTATGATTTGGAGTTGGCAGCTAGGAATTTTGCACTAAAAATTTGGAGACACTACCTGTATAGTGAGAGGGGTGAGATCTTCAGTGACTATAAGAGCCTCATGTACTTCTTCACCCAAAAAGAGCTCAACATGAGACAGAGGCGTTGGTTAGAGCTAATGAAGGATTATGATTGTACTATCCACTATCACTCAGGAAAGGCCAATGTGGTAACTGATGCACTTAGTCAAAATCCCAGTCACTGACTCTTGCATCACTCACCACCAATGAGTATCTCCTAGAGAAGGCCAGGAAACTAAACTTAGAACTATTAGTAGAGGCTGTCACTTTGTCACTATCGGCATTGGTGGTACAACCTAGTCTGGTGGATAGGATAACTGTAGCTTAGGTTACTGATGCAGAATTGCAGAGGCTGATAGCAGAATTCCAGGAAGGAACCCAAAAAGACCCGGATTTCTCTGTGACTGAAAGCAGGATTCTTAAGTTTAAAGGGAGATTGTGTGTGCCCCGTGATGGTGATCTGAGAGACAGTTTTGAGAGAGACACATAGCTCTCCGTACTCCATTCACCCCGACAGCACTAAAATATACAAGGACCTCAAGGGCTCCTACTGGTGGAAAGGAATGAAGAATGATGTGGCCACACATGCGTTTAGATGCCTCACATGCCAGCAAGTCAAGGTTGAGAGACAGAGGCCCCATGGGTTATTACAGTCCCTACCTATTCCGGAGTGAAAATTGGAGAATATTACTATGGACTTCGTCATAGGCCTACCCCATACACAGAAGGGTATGGATGCCATTTGGGTAATTGTGGACTGCTTGACCAAGGCAGTGTTGTTTTATGGTTGTCCTTGTTGGTAACCCGACCACGTGGCAGTGATGACATGGCCAGTTTGGGTGACGTGGATGAAAATGATGACATAATAGTGTTCAGTGCCATCGATGAGATAACAGAGCCGCTTGGTATGCATGGAATGATTTGATACATCTTTAGTATGTGGTGCAGGTTTTTGGGTCAAAACTGACAATATTAGCCTATTTACGCTCGGGGGCATTTTCGATAGTGAAAATAATATTTTTGGAAGATTGTTTCTTCATGAAAAAGATAGATTATAATTTATCTAGTCCAGTGCATCTGATTTTATCACATTTCGATACCATAGAAGTTACAAAATTTTTGGTAGTCAAGGGCAGTTTCAACATTATTGATGAAATTTTTAAAGGATGTGTTCTCCATGTAACGATATGACAAAATTCAATTTTTCCAACGGTTCTGATTTCATCACGTTTCGATTCCGTATGAGAAAGATGCATCATTGGAAAGGTCTAGGGGTATTTTGGTCTTTTTACATGGCTGAGTCAGATGATCGAGTCTTTTGGAAAGTCATAGCGTGTCTAGTCACGGTTTCAACGCACTTTGTTTCATCTCGATCGAATATCGTATGAAAAAGTTATAAGTGTTTACGTGAAGCTGGATCGAAAATCCAAACCGAAAATTCATCAGTTGCTCTCGGTGTTGGGTGGATTTTTTGGAATTTATTTTTGAAATTTGAAGGGCTTTTGTGTAATTTCAAGATTTTGAAGGTCTGAGTCGCAGGAGGTCTTTAAGCACTGAAATATATGAAGGCAGGGGCTTGATTATAATATAGAGGAGTAAAGGGAAGTGAAATGGATGGTCCAGATTCGACCACGTAGGCTTGATGCCCATCCAAAGGCTGCTAAGATTTTGTGCTAACATGGATGAGATAGATGCTTGCGCGTGGGATTTGATTGGTTAAGTGCATAAGCCTTGATGCACTGGCGCTACACTTTATCAAGGTATGTTGTGGTGTTTCGCGCGTGCATAGAAGGTATAAAAAAGATTCCGATCTTAAGGATCTCATGAGATCTGATTAAAGTCATCTTGAAGGATTCAGATCCAATGGTCGATAAGCCTTCCACTTTTGTGAGTGGGAGACAAGCTCCCTTAAAATCCGGAAAAATAACCAATAAAAAATCGACAACAAAAAGTGATTACTGACCACTGATGTCAGTATGACTCCCTTATTCAAATCTTATAGCTAAGATTTACTATATGTTATTTTAATCGGACGGTCTAGATTAAGAGATTCTCTTTGATGAGATCTACAGCCAGATTTGCGCCCCTGTTGCGTGCGCCTCTGGCGTAGCCTACGCCACCCACTCCTACGAAGATTTTATTTCAGGCTATCTCATTGCTCCAACTTCAAATGGTCATATCTCCTTCATTTTAACTCGGATTTGGGTGAACCAAGTTGCTACTTCTTCGTTTCTTCAAAACCTACATTGTGAAAGTAAGAAAAATGAGTTTTGAGTAAAGAAAGGCTACGGTTTTGGCAAGAGAATCTTTCCTCTCTTTGTTGGTACTTGAATGAACATGAATACTTGATGATAAATATTCTTAGGCCATTAAAGAGGTAAAAGAGGTGGTTGAGGTGTGTTAATGATACATTAACTCAAAGCCAAGGAGGAAGAGAAGAAAGCAAGGATGTGTTTGCTTTGAAGAGTAAGAAGCCAAGGAGAGAAGGTGTGAGCACCAAACTTGTCAGTACAAGTTTTCAATCATCCCAGGCAATTGGTTGTGAGATGCTCTAACCTTTGATTAACATTATATGCATGTATGTATGTTAGAGTTAGTTGTGGATGTATTTGCTAGGCAAGGCTTAACTGTAGGGTATTGATATAAGCCCAAATTTACTATATTCTTTATTGAGTGCTTAGTGGGTGCTAAGCATTGGGAGTGGGTACTCCCGTGTAGTAGGTGCTACACATTGTACTGGCACTGCGAGTACCATCTCAGCTTCGGCTTGAGAAAATTGGGTGTGGGTGCTCCCGACTATGGGTGCAGTCAAAAGTAGTGTATTGAGTAGGTACGAAGGCTTTACAGGCACTACTCCAGGGATGTAGGCAAATTATCAAACCTCGTAAAAACTATGTGTTGTGGGTACTTGTTGTTTGCATTTTATATTGAAGTGGGTGGAATGTGGAATGGATGTACACACTTGGAAGTGCCTATGAGAGGCTGAGTGTGCATACGATTGTGTACAAACAGGGACAGGTATATCAGGTTTTTCTTAGCCAGACATCAGACAGGTTTTTAGGGATCGGAATTAGACTCACTGATTCACCCCCTCTTTGTGACTACTGGGTTACAACAATTGGTATCAGAGCCGATACTCAGTGACAGTTTGATCAACAACTGAGTGATCCAGAGGCAGTGGTAGTGACAGTATAGCAGGTAAAGGCTATCCAGGACATGCACCAAAGTTTGATGGATCTGATTTTATCTTGTGGAAGAGGAGAATGCAGTCGTACCTAGGTTCACTAGGTTATGATGTTTGGGTATCGGTTCTTATTGGATTCAAGGAACCTGAAGGAGGTCCGGTTGACAATGAAGCTAAAAAGGCTTATTGTTACAATCAGAAGGCTGTGAATATAATATTTTCAGTATTGGATAAGAGTGTGATGGCTAAGGTAATAGGTTTGACTCAGCCAAGGATATCTAGGGAAGACTGAAGAGCATTTATGAAGGAGATAAAAAGATAAGGAAAGCAAAGCTTCCGACCTTCAGAGGCCAATTTGAAAGTCTACTAATGCAAGAGGGAGAGAATATTGACACCTATATGATCAGGGTAAATGAAGTGGTCAACTTTACTAAGGGTCTGGGAGCCAATCTAGAGGATTCAGTTGTTTGTCAGAAAATCCTGAGATCTTTGTTGCCCAAGTATGACTCCAATGTGTCAGCTTTTGAAGAGGGAAAGGACCTAGACACTATCACTCTTGATCAAGTGCATGGCACTTTCACAGCTTTTGAAATGAGATGAAAAAAGGGCAAGTCCATTGACAAACAAGCTGCTTTCAAGGCAATGAAAAACTTGAAAATCAAGGAGAAGAAGAAGCAGTCTGTGGAGGATACTGATGAGAGTGAAGATGAGGTTATAGCTTATTTCACTAGAAAGTTGAAAAAGAGAACAGGAAAATGCAAGGACAATTTGCCTTTCAAATGCTTCAACTATGGAAGGGTTAAACATTTTGCAGCTAAGTGTCCTAACTATGGAAAAATAGAAAGTGATGAAGATGAAAGTGAAAAGAAAAGTCATTTCAAGGGAAAGAAGAAGTTCTTCTCAAACAGATACAAGAAAGGCAAGGACAAGAAGAAAAGTTTGGTTTCTAAGAAATGCAGTGGCACATCTGATGAAGAGTCTGAAGAATCATCTAATGATGAAGATGATGAGGCTATGTTCATAGTCTCAATAGATATGGAAGAAAACGAAGAAGATTCTTCTAAGAAGGAAGATTTTACAGAAGAAGAGGAAGATGAAAAATCACATCTAGAGGTTGAACTCACAGTTGTCCTTAGAGAGCTTAAAAGAGAAAGGAAGAAAGTGAAAAATGTCACTCAAGACCTTAAGGGGCAAGAACAAATAGTTCTTAAGTTAAGGAAGACCTTAGATGATCTTGAGTATCAACTCTCACAGAAGACCATTGACTGCAACACTCTTGAGTTAGAGAAAGTGGCTTTAAAAGCACAACTAAAGGAGCAAAATGAGATTCTTGCACAATTTGATGGTTATGTAGATGAGCTAGCCTTATTAAAGTCTAAGGTTGAAGACTATGGGAGAACTAAGATTGAGAGAGAAGACTTAGAAAATGAAGATGTTGAAGATGATTCTACTCCAAAAGAGCATCCTAGCAGTAAGAAGCTTAATGACATCATCAATGCTCAAAGACCGACTCACATCAAATTTAGACTTGAATTTGTTGTGGAATCTTCCAAAATACCAAGGTAAATGGTAAGGGAACAGTACATAATCCTATCAAAGTCAATGATAGGAACGCTCAAAGTGGAAAGAACATGTTACTACTGCTAGCAATGTTAAGAGAACATTACAAAAAGATAGAGTGCAGACTGGTCCAATCAGAAGAGGAAATCCATCTATATTCTATAAGACTAACCATGCTAGACAACCACAGTTGGCAAGGCCAACCAGGAGAGCAGAGAGCTATGGATACAGTCAAGGTCCTCAACAGAGACCTAGAGCATTTGACAACTTTAGAGCTCCTTACAGATGGCATATGGAACCTGTGATGCAGAAGCACACCTTTCAAGGTTGTTGTTACAAATGCAACACTTTTGGGCACAAGATCTCAGATTGCAAGTTCAACAGTGGTCCAAGGAGTTATGTG
Organism: Macadamia integrifolia; assembly: GCF_013358625.1. Taxonomy (NCBI): domain Eukaryota; kingdom Viridiplantae; phylum Streptophyta; class Magnoliopsida; order Proteales; family Proteaceae; genus Macadamia; species Macadamia integrifolia. The sequence continues at coordinate 19,109,068 of NC_056569.1, forward strand.
GACAGAAATCCTTTTGCACCCCTTATGGAGGAAACAGTTGAATGTTATAGATGCAACAACCTTGGACATATTGCAAGAAATTGTAGAACTGTGTTTTCCCCACAAAGACAGGAGAATAGAGGTAAGCAGAGAGTTTTCAGAAACATAGAAGATGATGAGATGGAGAGACAGTTCTCAAGATTGAAGAAAGCAAAAAAATCTTAATCTGTCAAGAAAGTCTGGGTTTAGAGAGAGAGAGAGTAGAAGATGAAGAGGATGCAGCAACATTTGTTATTCATAGAGATTTTAAGGCTTAAGGAGACTCTACTCCATGAATTCTTGATAGTGATTGCTCAAGCCACATGACAGAAGATAAGGAAAGGTTTGAACAATTACATGACTTTGAAGGTGGATCTATGAAGTTTGGCAACAACAATGCTGCCAGAATTACAGGGAAGGGGTCCATAAGTCTGAACTATGGGAAGGTGAAATCCCTTAATGTCTTGTATGTTGAAGGGTTTAAACATAATCTTCTCAGCATCAGTAAAATTTGTGACAAAAGGCGTGAAGTAACTTTTACTAGTAAAGGGTGTGAGATAAGAAGATCAAGTAGTGGAAAGGTTGTAGCTACTGGACAGAGAACTTCAGGGAACTTGTACACTTTGACAGAGTTAGAGAAAGATTCTTGTATGGTCAGCATAGATGAGGAGACATAGTTGTAGCACAGAAGACTTGGGCAAAATGGTTTCAAGAACCTTGCCAAGATTTCTTCAAAGAAGGCAGTGAGAGATGTTCTTGAGTTGAAGAAGCTCTCCAATCCTATATGTGCATCTTGTTAAAAGGGAAAACAAACCAGAATCTCCTACAAGTCTAAGGAGTACTATTCTAGTTCATCATTGGAGTTGATTCACACAGACTTATGTGGTCCTATGAGGAGACTAGCACGTCAGGAGAGAGATACATCATGTTGTTTATTGATGATCATTCAAGAATGGTGTAGGTGATGTTCTGGAAACATAAGTCAGAGGCTTTAGAAAGATTTAAGATCTTTAAGAAGCAAGTTGAGAATCAGATAGGGAAGAAGATAAAGTGTTTGAGATCTGACAGAGGAGGTGAGTACAGTTGGGATGATTTTGAAGAATTCTGCTATGAACATGATATCAGGAAACAAACTTCAGCTCCAAGAACACCCCAACAGAATGGTGTTGCAGAGAGAAAGAATAGAACAGTGCAGGACATGGCTAGAATAATGTTGGTAGAGAATGACATAGGTAAAAAGTTCTGGAAGGAGGCAGTTCTAACTGCAGTGTAAATCCATAACAGATGTATATTGAGACTTCATGACAGCAAGACTCCATATGAAATAGGGTTTGGGAGAAGGGCTACAACAAGACACTTCAAGGTCTTTGGTAGCAAGTGTTACATCAAGAACACAACCCAAGATTTGGGTAAGTTTGATGATAGGGCTGATGAGGGTATATTTTTAGGCTATTTTACTTCAAGTAAGGCCTATAGATGCTACAACAATAGACTTGGAAAAATTGTAGAGAGTGTTGATGTCACAGTTGATGAAAAAAGGGATATTCCTTCAGGCTCAAGAAATGGACTTCCAAAATTTGAAGATCTTGATGATGAGAATGATCTAGTTGATAGTAGACCCAAAAGCAAAGATGAGGTTGATGTTGAACAGGCTGAGGTAGATTCAGATGAACAAAAGATACACAACAGAGTTGATCAATAAGGAACAGATGAGTTAATCATTGGTGACCCCACTGTAGGTGTTCAGACTAGAAGAATGAAGACCAACACCTACTCTCTTCTTTCGAAGATTGAACCAAAAACTGTTGATGAGGCAAGCAATGATGAGAGTTGGATGAAGGCCATGAATAAAGAACTTGATTAGATAGAGAGGAATCACACTTGGGATCTAGTCCCTAGGCCAATTGACAAGAATGTGATTGGTACTAAATGGGTTTTCAGAAACAAACTCAATGAAGATGGTCAAGTGGTGAGGAACAAAGCAAGACTTATATTCAAGGGGTATGCTCAAGTGGAAGGCATTGATTTTGAGGAAACTTTTGGTCCAGTGGCAAGACTTCAGGCTATCAAAATGTTCTTGGCTTTGTCAGTGTACAAGTGTTTAAGGTCTATTAGATCGATATCAAATCAGCTTTTCTAAATGGAAACTTGGAAGAGGAGGTTTACATAGAGCAGCCTGATGGGTTTTAGCTGAGTGAGGACCCCACTCTTGTGTGCAGATTGAAGAAGGCATTGTATGGTTTGAAACAAGTTCCAAGGGCATGCTACTCCAGATTGAACTCTTACTTGTGCAAGTTGGGTTTCAAGAAAGGCTTAGTGGACAGTAATCTCTACATCAGAACTAAAGAAAGCAGTCAGCTTGTGGTGGTTATATATATAGATGATACCATCTTTGGGGGTCACAAAGATGAGTTGTGTAGAGATTTTGCAATGAGGATGCAAGATGATTTTGAAATGTCCATGTTGGGTGAACTGTCATTCTTCTTGGGCTTGCAGATCAGTCAGAAGAAGGAAGGTATCTTCATATCTCAATCCAAGTATGTGAGGGAGATGTTGAAGAGATTCACTATGGAGGATTACAAGCCATTTAGTACGCCTACGATGACTGGGTATAAGTTAAGCAAGAAAGATGACTCTCCATCAGTTGACCACACCTCGTATAGGTCAATGTTTGGTAGCCTATTATATCTGATGGCTAGTAGGCCTGACATCTTACAAGCTGTGTGCATGGTAGCCAGATTCCAAGCAAGACCAAAAGATACACGTGGCAGCAGTGAAGAGAATTTTCAGATATCTAAAAGGGACTACTGAGTTTGGGTTATGGTATCCGAAGATCAAGAGCTTCAGTTTGTCAGTTTTTTCAGATACAGATTGGGCTGGATGTGTGGATGACAGGAAGAGTACCAGTGGTGGTGCATTTTATTTAGGGAGCAGCTTGGTGGCATGGCACAGTAAGAAGCAAGAGTCAGTCTCCCTTTCAACTGCAGAAGCAGAATACATTACAACTACATCTTGTTGTACACAAGTGTTGTGGATGAAGTAGATGTTGAAGGATCTGAGTGTGGAGGTTGAGCAGGTAGTGCCACTATATTGTGACAATACTAGTGCTATCAATATCTTCAAGAACCTGGTGATGCATTCTAGAACGAAGCACATTGCTATCCGGTATCATTTCTTGAGAGACAAGGTGATGGAAGGTGAAGTAAGGATGGATTTTGTTTCCACAACAGAGCAAGTGGCTGATATCTTTACTAAATCACTTCCCAAAGATCAGTTTGAGTTCCTCAGATAGAAACTGGGAGTGGTGGTTCTTCCCAAGCACTAGGGGAATTGGGAGAGGGGGAGCAAGTTGCTTGATGTTGCTACCCCCATATTGGACTCAAGGGGAGTCCATTGGTTCCACCCATTGTACTTGTTGTCAAAGGGGGAGAGAGTTACTCATCGGAGCTTTGGAGTGTATTAGTGATGAAGTGGTTGCCAACAACTCCAAAGGGGGAGATTGTTGTTTTATGGTTGTCCTTGTTGGCAACCCGGCCATGTGACGGTGATGACGTGGCCAGTTTGGGTGACGTGGATGAAAATGATAACATGATAGTGTCTAGTGTCACTGATGAGATAACAAAGCCGCTTGGTATGCATGGAATGGTTTGATACATCCTTAGTATGTGGTGCGGGTTTTTGAGTTAAAACTGGTAAAATTGGCCTATTTACGCTCGGGGGCATTTTCAACAGTGAAAATAATATTTTTGAAAGATTGCTTTTTCATGAAAAATATAGATTATAATTTATCTAGTCCAGTGTATCTGATTTTGTCGCATTCCGATATCGTATGAAGAAGTTACGGTATTTATGGCAGTTGAGGGTAGTTTCGACATTAAAGATGAATTTTTTAAAGGAAGTGTTCTCCATGTAACGATACGATAAAAATTTAATCTTTCCAACGATTCTGATTTCATTGTATTCTGATTTCGTATGAGAAAGATGCATCATTGGAAAAGTCTAGGGGCATTTTGGTCTTTTTACATGGTTGAGTCAGATGATCGGATCTTTTAGAAAGTCATAGAGCATCCAGTCACGGTTCCAACGCACTTGATTTCATCTCGATCAGACATCGTATGAAAAAAGTTATAAGTGTTTCTATGAAGCCGGATCGAAAATCCAAACCGAAAATTCATCAGTTACTCTCGGTGTTGGATGGATTTTTCGGAATTTATTTTTGAAATTTGAAGGGTTTTTGTATAATTTCAAGATTTTGAAGGTCTGAGTTGCAGGGGGTCTTTAAGCACTGAAATATATGAAGGCAGGGGCTTGATTGTAATAAAGAGGAGTAAAGGGAAGTGAAATGAATGGTCCAGATTCGACCACGTAGGCTTGATGCCCATCCAAAGGCTGCTGAGATTTTGCATTGACATGGACGAGATAGATGCTTGCACGTGGGATTTGATTGGTTAGGTGAATAAGCCTTGATACACTGGCGTTACACCTTATCAAGGTATGTTGTGGTGTTTCACGCTCATAGAAGGTATAAAAAAGATTCTGATCTTAAGGATCTCATGAGATCTGATTAAAGCCATCTTGAAGGATTCAGATCCAATAGTCGATAATCCGTTCACTTTTGTGAGTGGGAGACAAACTTCCTTAAAATCCGGAAAAGTAACCAATCAAAAATCGACAACAATAAGTGATTGCTGACCGCTGACGTCAGCATGACGTCATCAATTGACTCCCTAATTCAAATCTTGTTGCTGAGATTTACTATCCGTTATTTTAATCGGACGGTCTAGATTAAGAGATTCTCTTTGATGGGATCTACGGCCAGATTTGCACTCCTATTGCGCGCACCGCCGGCGTGGCCTACGCCACTCCTACGAAGATTCTATTTCAGGCTATCTCATTGCTCCAACTTCAAATGGTCATATCTCCCTCATTTTAACTCGGATTTAGGTGAACCAAGTTGCTACTTCTTCATTTTTTCAAGTCCTACATTGTGGAAGTAAGAAAAATGAGTTTTGAGTGAAAAAAGGCTACGGTTTTGGCAAGAGAAGCTTTCCCCTCTTTGTTGATCCTTGAATGAACATGAATACTTGATGATAAATGTTCTTAGGCCATTAAAGGAGGAAAAAGAGGTGGTTGAGGTGTGTTAATGATACACTAACTCAAAGCCAAGGAGAAAGAGAAGAAAGCAAGGATGTGTTTGCTTTGAAGAGTAAGAAGCCAAGGAGAGAAGGTGTGAGCACCAAACTTGTCAGTACAAGTTTCCAATCATCCCAGGCAATCGGTTGTGAGATTCTATAACCTTTGATTAACATTATATGCATGTATGTATGTTAGGGTTAGTTGTGGATGAATGTTTATATGCTAGGTTAGTTGTGGATGAATTGTAAGTATGCTAGCTAGTTGTGGATATATTTACTAGGCAAGGCTTAACTGTAGGACATTGATATAAGCCCAAATTTACTGTATTCTTTATTGAGTGCTTAGTGGGTGCTAAGTACTGGGAGTGAGTGCTCCCATATAGTGGGTGCTACACATTGTACAGGCACTGCGAGTGCCATCTCAGCTTCAGCTTGAGAAAATTGGGTGTGGATGCAGTCAAAAGTAGTGTATTGAGTAGTACGAAGCCTTTACAGGCACTACTCCGAGGATGTAGGTAAATTATCGAACCTCGTAAAAATCCTATGTTGTGGGTGCTTGTTGTTTGCATTTTATATTAAAGTGCGTTGAATGTAGAATGGGTGTGCACACTTAGAAGTGCCTATGAAAGGCTGAGTGTGCATACGACTGTTTGCAAATAGGGATAGGTATATCAGGTTTTTCTTGGTCAAACACCCGACAGGTTTTTGGAGATTAGAATTAGACTCACTGATTCACCCCCCTCTCTGTGACTGCCGCGTTACAATGGGCAGCTCACTTTATCCCAATCAAGATCACATTTTATATGGACAAGTTGGTTAAGTTGTATGTCGATAACATCATCTGGTTGTATGGTGTACCAGTTAGTATCATCTTTGATCGAGATCCCAGGTTCACTTCCAAGTTCTGGACATGTGTGCAGAAGGCTATGGGCACACAGTTGGCTTTCAGCACTGCCTTTCACCCTCAAATTGATGGTCAATCAGAGAGGACTATTCAGACATTGGAGGACCTACTCCGAGCATGTGCCTTGGATTTGAGTTATAGTTGGGATGAGCACATTTTCCTTATTGAGTTCTCCTATAACAGCAGTTATTAGGCCACCATTGGAATATCCCCATTCGAGGCACAGTACGGCAGGAAGTACCGAACTCCACTCTATTGGGATGAGGTTGGTGAGCGGTATATTTTGGGTCCAGACTTGATACAGGCTACTAGTGAGAAGGTGAATGTGATTAGAGAAAGAATCAAGGCAGCTCAGTCCAGGCATAAAAGCTACATAGATGTTAGGAGAAAACATCTGGAGTTTAGTGTTGGAGACAAGGTGTTCTTGCAGATCTCTCCAGTTAAAGGGGTGATGCGATTCGACAAGAAGAGAAAGCTTAGTCCAAGATTTATGGGACAATATGATGTACTGGAGAGGATCAGACTGGTAGCTTACCGGATAGCTTTACCGCCAGAGTTAGAGGGTGCACATGATGTCTTCCATGTTTCTATATTGAAGTACATTCCCGACCCCACTTATGTCTTGACTTACATACCTCGTGAGTTGGACGAGGATTTTGCCTATGTGGAGTATCCAGAGAAGATTGTTGATCAGAAGGACCATGTTCTTCGCAACTACACCGTTTCCTTCATCAAGGTGAAATGGATGAACCACCCTGAATAGGAGGCATCCTGGGGACGAGAAGATGAAATGATGAAGCAGTATCCTGGATTGTTTGATTTTTCAGGTATATTCAATTTCGAGGATGAAATTCTTGTAAGGTGGGGGGATGTTACACCCGTGCGCTAATCCGATCTAATTTGAACTGTTGTGATAGGCCTCGGATTAGAAATCAGGAGTACGATCAGGTTTTGGCTCTCGGTTGCGCATTGTCAAAGGGGTAGAGATGACCCCACTTGTTCGTGCATCTTGTGCCTATCTCACTGGAGGGGTTTCATACCTTTCGATCCCAGACGGTAAGTGACCCGACTCCCCACACTTGAATTCTGACACACATCAAAATTACCGAATAACCTTGAGCATGTCTGAGGGCAACCACTTGTGTGAGACCAACCATGGGACAGCAAGATATCAAGACAGCAAGCTGTCTTGGCCACCGGAAACAAAGCCACTTAAAGCAGCTTGGGCCTGGATCCGGTGCCTATTTCCGATGGGTTGACAGGCTGTTGTCGAAGTTTCGATGCCTATGGTTCCTGCCACTCGCATTGTCAATGACTCCAGATGATCCCAAATCATCCTTCACATGTTCCTCATGACGTGAGCACTTTATGAACCTAAATGTGTAAGTCCTCATGCCCCGATATTCATTTTAACTCGATTTGTTCAAAAGAGGTCCAAACCAAACAGACCCTAAGGCCCACTTAAGTTATAAGTTGGGAAATGAGGATTCATTTCCTCATTTCCCTTGTGCCCAACGTAGGTGAGGAGAGAAAGAGGAAAGGTAGGAAGAAGAAGAGGAAGAAGGAGAGGGTTGGAGGCCTACCTTGGTGTCGGCTGCCGCCTTGTTGTCGAAATCATTGCCGGAGATAAGTATAACCTTCCATACCACTCTCTCTCTTCATTTTGACCTACAAAAAGCTAGGTATGGATGGAATCTTGGTGTATAAACCATGTTAGGGTTGTAGGATGCATATTCTATCCACCCGGTGTTGTTGCCGAGCTTGAGAACCAAACCTGGTGAGCTCCGGCAACATGTAATGCCAAAAGACCAACTAGGATTTTGATCATTCGATCGATGTATCTCCCAAATGGCTCAATGGAATCAAAATTTTCTTAGCTTAGAATGATACTAGGAACATCCCCTATAAACTCCACGGAACAAATTCTGGCGATCGGGCCTGAATCGAAAAACCCTAAATTAGTTGGACTACCATGAACCACCACCAGAAACAGCCCACCAGATCCACTGGGTCTGTTTTCGATGGCATATTTTGGGTGGACATAGAGCCTTATGTGTTCTCTGTCACCTCCATCGGAAACAAGACTGATATTTCTGGTGGAAATGCCTTATTTCTGGTGGTTGTTTCTGGTGACAGTACTGTCACTTAGGAACAGTGTCTATACCCTTTCATGGTGACCTGTGTGGGTCCCTCCTGATGTTTTCGACACGTACTGATGTATGATTCCTTTATGTCTAGGACAGTGACACACTCGTGCCCTAAAGCAAGAATTAAATTGATCGATCGGTGGCCGTACTTGAACCCTAACACACTGGATCGTAAAACAGGTGAGGGATGGACTATTTATTTTTAGAAATTTTTATTATTATTAAATTGCTCACATGCTTAGAATTATACGTTTAATTGTAATTGCTCAAATGCGATGATATGTTACATTTGTCATTTACGATTATGATATGAATTGTATGGAGATGTATGATGGGATCCGACGTGGCCGAGGCAGTATCGGTACCGTGATTGCCATGTGTTTGATTGTGTGTGTTTGAGACAGAATCCGATGTGGTTGAGGTGGTACTGATGATGTGATTGCCGTATGTATGTTGCATTCGTGCATTGATTATCTGCATTAGAGTTAGTTGTAGTAGCATGTTACACTTTGTGGCCGAAGTCTTTCTGGTATCATGTACCTCGAGACTACATTTGGAAATAGATGCGCTTCGTGGTCGATGATTGGTACCGGTGTTGCGTAGTCCATACTTAACTATGATATGCATGCTAGATTAGGTAAACGATCTCGGGTTTCACTTTGTGGCCAAGGCCTCTCTGGTATCGTCTACCCGGGATTGTATTTGGAGATGGATTACACTTTGTGGCTAAGGTCATGTCGGTATCGTGTAATTCATACTAATTGTATCACTATGAAGGCATATAGAATATATGTGGTTAGGTATCACTCCCTATGCTATGAACCCTTGCCAACAGGGATTGAGGTGTTGGATAACCCATTGTGGTATGTTCGATGTGTCTTTTTAGAATGCCACATCGGTTGTACGATGCGATTGTTGCTGAAGGTGGGAACCTATCCGGCATGGCCGATGTGTTACCGGTGTCGTGACTTCCAGGAGGGGCTTATTAGGGGTTTGCTGTGTGACCCATGGACACATACGGGGACCGGTAGGATTCTAATCACTGCTAGGGTTTGTATCCTTGCATAGTCGATGGCTGTTCTGAGACGAAGGATACAACCTAATGTGCCGTAGTAGCATTTACCAGACTTAGTTGTATTATTAGGTGGATAATAAATAAATGAACTGCATCACGAGTGTCATGGACTGTGTGTTTAATTTTCGCAATCATGCATCATGAATTATTACTATTACTATTTTGCTTGGATGTGCTTGACCCCACCCCTCACTGAGCGAGTGGGAAAGCTCACCCCATAGATACACCCCTTTTTAGATGATGATGCATGTGGCTAGTGACTCTTTTTCCTCCGGACCTGAGTATGGAGTGAGCGATTGGTGGATGTCAGAAGCAGAGGAGCATATCCAGGATTGTGCTTGTGACTTTTGTGCATACGCGGCGCTGTGGGGTGTTCAGCTTATTTTTGATTATGTTGATGCAGGTCTGTGAATATTATGTTTTAAATTTGATATATGTAAGTCTTGAAGGATTGTAACAGAATAACTTGGTTATTTCTATTATATTATCATTAGACGGTTTCCCATTTTATTTATAATTCCGCTACTATACTCTAATTCCGCTGCTTGTGTTGGTTTGTGATGTGAGATTGTGAAAATGTTAAGGTACTGCTATCAGAGATCCTGATTGGTTTGTAAGATATGTATTTGTCTTACTCACACCGTCGGTATTCCTAATGGTAAGTTGGGTCTACTGGGAGTGGGGTGTGACATTAGTCATGGCATCAATGTGCGTAATCGGACTACCCCTCTCACCTACCTTCTTTTTGCTGATGATAGTCTTCTATTCTCCGAGGTTAACTTATAGGAAATTCAATATCTGAAGGATTGTTTTAGTCATTGCAAAGTGAGCGGCCAATTGGTCAACTGTCAGAAATCAACTCTCACTTTTAGCCCCAACACATTACCACGATTCAAATCTTGATTCTCTCACATACTTCTGATGTCCTATGGAGAGGGGTCCAAGAAGTACTTAGGCCTGCCGACAGACTTTCGAGTCTCAAAGCCTGCTCTATTCCAACAAATTAAAGATAAAACTATGGGGAAAATTCAAGGCTAGAAACAGAAATTGTTGTCCCATTTGGGTAAGGAAATCATGTTTAAGTTTGTGGCTCTATCGATGAATACTTACGCTGCCTCACACTTCAAATTGCTTGTTGCTTATCATTCTCAGATTAGAAGCACAACCACTCATTTCCATTGGGGGAAAAACAATGAGAAGAATAATATGTGTTGGATTTCATGGAAGAGGCTATGTAGATCTAAGGATCGAGGTGGATTGGGCTTTAGAGATCCGGCGATTCAAAAAATTTATGTGCATTTCCGGTTAGTTTCCATGTGGAAAAATAGTAATATATAATTGAATTATTATATCTTGGTTAGATTGAGGCTTAAGGTAGGATAGTATATTACAGAAATAATACAAAATTTGAAATTTCAAAAGAGTTAAATAAAGAGAAGTAATGTCGTAATTAGTGAGAAATTTTATGCAGGAAAAACTATTAAAATCGATGAAAGAGGATTGAGAGAAACCTTTTTTTCCTAGCAATTGATGGAGATAACGTTTATTACCACAAAAGAGGATATATATTTTAAGGAAGGGAATGTTATTAATTTGCTATTGCTCCTCCTTAAATCTCTCTCTCTCCATATTTACCTTTGTAAATCTCTCCATAATTATTCACTCCCTTCCCACTTTCCATAATTACCTCTCTCTCTCTCTCTCTCTCCCTCTCTCTCCCCCCGTATTTGCCTTTGTAAATCTCCCTATTTTTTCTTCCCCACGATTAGGGAAGGGTTAACCATGCCTCTTGTGGGTTACTATTGCCAACTTTCTTTTTTTAATCCTTTTTAATACTTAATAATTATCTCCCTTTCTTCTCCACTTTTTTTTATTATTATTATTTTCTTCTCTTTCATTTGGAGGGGTTTTTTGGTCAATTGAAAAATATTTTTTTGTAGATGTCAATGGTATTTTTTGTCTTTTTGAAAAAGTATACCAAGGACAAGGAGTTCTTACTCTTTAATAGTAGTATAATATATTAAGATTATATATATATTTTTTCTTTTATCTACTGTAATTCTCAGTTTTACTTATGAATAATTTACAATATTATGAGTATATCACGTTAACTAAATTGATGAAATTTGGAATATTATCTTAGACATACTTCCATTATAGATCTTAAAAATTATCCTTCGGATGAAACAAAGTTTCGAGTAACCTTCAGAATGTAATATAGTATGGCTTTCTGTTGAATTCATTTACTTTTGTTTATTTTCGTAATTTTTTTCTATATATCCTACATTGATGTAAACACATGCCACACATATGTAGATTGGGTTCGAATTACGTAGCTAAAAAAAAATTAATTTCAATGGAACAATACAAAAGTATGAAAATCAACAAAAGAAAATCAATTAAACCGAAATGGAAAATGACTAGAGTATTTCCTGAATATTGTTTAAATTTTATTTTTTCAAGAGGATAAATTTTTATGATTTTTTTTGAAAGATTGCTTGTTAGTCTTCAAATCCTATATTTATGTAGACTCATGCCACATAAATATAAATTGAATTTCAATTGACGAACCAAAAAGTTTATTTCATTGGCCAATACAATAAGTATATGAAACAATTAAAGAAAATTGATTCAACAAAAAAGACGTTAAGGCATATACCCAATTTGATGGGCACAACTAGCATAGCCAATAATGATAGCACCCAAGCCGTAGATAAGTTCATTTTACATGCCGAAGGGAAAAATGATATCCTAGAAGAGGTAATTCCCTTTTCCTGAATGTATTTTTCATTATTTTTGTTTTGGAATTTATGTATTAATGAGTTGAGTTTCTCATTATGTTTGTGTCCTATGAACTGGTTTTGATTTAGGTTGTAAATCAAATCCAAAGAGATTTGCCAGTACGAGGGGATCAACAGCCAACTAGGTGCATAGACATCGCATTACAAGTGGCCACCACTTTATTAAGGGTTTTAGTTCCCAACTCCGTGACTAGAATTATGACGTTCATTGGTGAGCTATCAACGGTGGACCTGGTGTTGTAAGTCTAACTAAATTATCGTCATTGTTCTTCCTGATTTGGTTTTAATCATTTAAGTTTTTTATCTTGTGATTATAATTTATATGAATTCAATTTGTAATTAAATTATAATTTTCCTTTTTTAGCTTGAATTTTGGTTTGAGACTTATTTTGATTAGAGTTGAGTTGAAAGCATTAAACTAGAGAGGGCTGAAAAGAAAATAAAAATAAAAGAAAATTTTCAATGGGCTTATTGGAACTCACTCAAACTTATGTATAATGAAATGACAACTGTCAAACAATTACCTTCTCCATATCGTGCATCCCACATTCTTGTCCCTTTTTTGAGCCGCTCAGTTCAAACATAATCTATATTTGTGTGGCATAAATCTACATAAATGTACGATATTAAGAATTAACAAGCTATCTTTTAAATAGATCATAAACATATCAATTTGAAGAAAGAAATTTGAACAACATTTAGGAAATAATCTAATTATTGGTCATTTATGTTTAATCGATTTTATTTATTTATTTATTTTAATACTTGCTGAATTGGTCCATAAAATTAACTTTTTGAGTCCTTAAGTTTAAGCACAATGTATATAACATGTTTTTATATCAATGAAAGATAATAAGGATTAACAAATCATTTTTCATAAAGATCATAAAAAATTATTCTGTTGATTAAAATACTTTTAAATAACATTCTCAATATAATTTAGTAACAAAATTTTCTTTTTAATCGATTTATTTTTGTTGACTTTAATATATACTGTATTGGTCCATGAAATTATTGTAGTACAGATTATATTCCTTATTTGATGGTATTCTTAATCTAATTGTCACTAGCGTTGGGTTTGGCGGTTAGTCTTCCTTTGCATCTATGAGAGACAACTTGTTTCTTCTTTAATATTACAAAAATTAATATTAGATTTTACGTTGACATGCACTATTTACTAATAAAGTTCTCTTCTTATGATAAAACCGGTAGATTTTTGTATGATATTTCTGTGGCTATTCCTTGGGATATTGTATATAAGGTAATGCGTTTTTTTTTTTTTTTTTTTTTTTGATTAAGTCTTTTTTCAATATAATTTCTATTTGTACAACATTTCAGGAAATAATCTAATTATTGGCCCTTTCTGTTTAATCGATTTCCTTTTGTTGTCCATAAAATTAATGTTTTCAGTCCTTAAGTTTTAGGGTAATCTATATGACATGTTTCTATATCAATGAAAGATGTTGAGGATTAACAAATCATATTTCATAAAGATCCTAAAAGATTATTCTCATGATGAAATGACTTTTGAATAACATTCTTAATATAATTTAGTTATACTCATTTCTTTTTAATCAATTTATTTTTGTTGGGTTTAATACTTACTGTATTGGTCCATGAAATTAACTTTTTGAGCCACCGATTTCAAATTCACCCTATCTCAATGTATACTCATTTTAGCACATTCAACCTTATTCGATTTTTTCTCATTCCTATTGATTGTTATTTTCAATCAATCGAAGTCAGTTTAACCTAAACATTTCAGCCTCCAGATTATCTACTTCAAACCTTAATAAAGTTATAAGATTTGTTAAGCCTTGACGTATCAAGTCACATTCTGAGATTCGTATTACCTGAATCTTTTTACTGCATTTAGGGGATGCATGCTCATATGATGTGGGATCTTAGGTGTGTGGGATCGAGTTTGACTAATGGTAAGGCTTTGGCATAAGTCATTTCATTGTCTCTCACTACCATAGTTCTAAAAAATTGAACGAAATGGTTGACATCGGTTGGATTGACTATTGGAAATAACCTCTCCTATCATGCACTCTCCAATTTCCTGCTTTTTTGAAGTTTTATAAATTAGTAATTTTTATTTGCATAAAATTTAACATATGAGCAATGGACCTAATAGTCTATCTCTCCATAAAATTTGACCTCCAAATATGTCAAACTGGCCAATTTAGGTCCTTATAAATGAGGTCATTTAAATAAATATGAAGAGACTTTTTTCTCATAATAATATCTTAAAGAGGGGTCCTTTTGCCCATCCCAATGATTATTGGCGGGGCCAGTAGCCATGGATTGGCCCCAGCCCCAGCCCCACATCCCTTCACCCATGCCTAAAAAAAAAACAAAAGAGTTGACCCTTATTTTATTTAATTAAAAAAGCTATTATACAAATCGATATGAGATAAAATATAAACACATGCACTGGGGCAGTTTTTTTTTTTTTTTTTTTTCTATTCATATATTGCAAGAAAAAATGAAAAAGAAAATATAGTGATATTTTAGGCAATCGTAGCAATATTGTATTATAAACATTTGATTTTTACGGAATATCTAGCAAGTATTTCCCCCCTCCCAAAAAAAAAAAAATATTCAAACAATAAACCAATTTTATAACCCTAAAACGAAAAAATATGTTAGTCCACTTGGATGATCTGAATTTCCTAAGTCCTAACCCATAAAAATCTATATGTAGAAAAAGTCACATTCTTTGAATGATAAATACCTGATTGTGTCGATTACAAGGTGATTTTTTTATTTGAATTTTTTAAGATCCAAAATTCAACTAATTGAATGATTCAATTGAAGAAAAAATTAATCTGCAGTTTGGCTTCTTCAATTGAGAATAAGTAATGGGTTTAAATGGAGTTGAAAAGCAAAAGATGATCTTATGTAACCCTCCTAGATCTATACCGAGAAAAACCTGATTGTATCGATTACAAGGTGATTTTTATATTTGAATTTTTGAATGATTTCAGCTGATACTAAATGGTATATTTCGATATTGGTAATTACTGTAATATATCCGATGCATATCAATATCATATCAGTTGTGTATCAACCTCTCATGTTGTGGTTGGGTACTTGGGTATGTAGAGAAGCTCATCTCAAACAGACAAAAGAACACTTGCACTATCAATTTACAAAACTAAACATGCATGTTAAATTAATCATGTGGCCCATATCATACCCTTATACTAGTCAATGCTTGGTAAAGCTATGCGTTTCTAACTTTATTATTTTAACCAATTTTTCGTAGAAAAAAGGCATTTTAACCATTTTTTGCCTTTATTTTTTGTGTAAAAGTAAAATTTGAATTGAACGAAGAAATATGATTCATATCAAGGAAAAAACTATGACTGAGTTGTTATAGTGTATTTTACCAAAAAAACCCAAAAGTTTTTTAATGGGGATTCATTTATTATGAGGCTTGAGATGCCCACAACGGAATCGAGAGGGTATTTTGGGAAGGTACTAAAACTCTGTAGGATTTATGAACACTAGGATTAAGTGTGTCAATTTGGTATCAATATCGAAATCATACCAAAGATGACTCGGTACGATTTTGATATGATAAAATGGTTTTTTTTTTTTTTTTTTTTTTTGTACGGTTTGATATTGATATTTAAGACAAAACCATTCAATATATATTGAATCATAAAGAATTACCGAAATCATAGTATAGTGAAATATCAAAACTGTGCCAAATATCGTATTGAAATATTGAATTACTGACTATACTGTATTCGTACCAAATAAAACCATATTTATAACGAAAAAAAATTGTCTACTCTTGGTCTTCTGTACTGTACCAAATACTAGATACCATATCAGTTGACACCCTTATGCTAGGATGGTGAAATCATTAATAAACGGTTCGATTTTAGTTTTAAGAAGTGAACTCATTTAAATCATTGGTTTTGAACTGTTTAAATTGACTCGAACCCGTGTGCCCTTGAACCGATTATACAGACTAACCGGATTAAAAAATTAGCTAGTTTGGCATTCTATATGTACTCTCTATTGTTTGAAATTGTTTTTAGGAAGAAAATTTTCTATCAGAAGTGTAACTTCAGTGCCTGCACTTGTGCCCTTCTCTGTCTCTCTCTCTGTCTCCTGATCCTTGTAATATGAGATCCCTGCCCCCACCCAATAGATTGAACAAAAAGGAGCACATTGATTTGGTCTTGCTTAGGCGTCGGAGCTGCACTCTCATACAGGGAACACTTCACCCTATTTTTATTTCTCAAGTCACAGTTTGGGCCTAGATTCCGTGGCTAGCTCAGCAACATCTTAATAGGCTCGTTCCCAATTGGACTCAATTTTGTGAACTTGAAATCGGCAACAAAAGAAAAATTAAAACTAATAAAAACCATTTAAAATTTGTTTGACTAGAAATTATTTGAAACCATTTAACTTGTTTAACTTTGGACATTGGAATCGTTAAATTATCAATTCGATTATTGTTTTTACCCATCATATTTGAAATGGATCAAAACCGAATCTATTAACACCCTTAAATATGAAATAACAAATAAACAAATAAACCCAAGCCACTGAGAATATGTATCACCTTCCAGTTGAGAGAAAGTATATATAACAAAGTGATTCCATGACATTTACTAAAAAAAAAGAAAAAAGAAAAAAAAATAACAAAGAAAAAAGAAAAAAGAAAAAAGTGATTTCATGACAATTACCCAAAAAAAGAAAAAATTATAATGATTCCATGACAAAGATAATATTTATATATCACACTCAAGTCTCAATATGCATGCAATCACTAAAACTATTTTTCTAATTTTTTTTTTTAATAGAAACTACTTTTTTAAGGTAAAGGAAATCAACATCGAATTGGCATAAGATGGGTCAAATTCATGGTTTTAGTGCATGGTATTGTTAATGACCCAATTTATGTAATTGTGGGGTCAATATGGACCAGCGAAACTAGTCAGGCCAAAGGCATCGATATCCATTTTTAGCCAAAAATAAAATGCATGATATCGGATCAAGTATCAAGTCACCTTTAAAATTGATCATACAATACCGATACAATATAAGCATGAGTGGATTGCATCAGGTATGTTTACCTCTGATTTTTGTTAAAAAAATATTTTTGATTGTTTTACCCCTTTTTCGTATTGTTTCATCGATAGGGTATTGACACTGTATTAATGTTAGTGGCTAATGATATCGATATAGATCGACGAAGATACGGATACTATTTGAAGATTTTTTTTTTGGTTTAATCTACTTCAATTTATTTTAATTTTTGCCCATATCATAAGCACAATATCCAAAGATCTCGTGCAGGGGACAAATAATTTCTTCAATTTCTTCAATTTCTTCTTAGGCCTTCCCCCATTCTTCCTTTTCAAGTTCTTTTATCTTCTATACAGTATTATACAATCGTACATTCAGAGATAGAATCTCTAATCCCAAAGAAAAAATGAAAAAAAGAAAAGAAAAGAAAAGTGAGCCGCTGCCTGGAATGGCAAAGCCCATTAAACAAAGCTTTATGTGGAATAATAATTATGCTCTCCCACCTGCTTTTGGCATTCTTCTGTTTGGATTGCTTCGTGCGTGTGCGTGCAGGTTGTCGCGTTGTTTTCCTTCACAAAGTTCATCTCAACTCATGACTCTGAATAGGCGAGTCCTGACCGGGTTGAGCTATTGTGCTTTAATTGAAGGACACTTCGGCTAAAACCTCTCTTACCAACATCTTCCCTCTTGAATGATCCACTCAAATGTCTACTTGATGTGTTGTGCATATTATCGTGGCCGTCCGTGTCATTGTTCTCCGTTTTCGCCGTGAAAAAATGCTTTCGAGAAGGCTCTGCCACACCGGATATCGAATTTGTCTCACCACATAGGTCTCTAATACTCTAACTATCTCTGCCATCGAAAGACGACACTCATCATTGGATGATAAACAACATGCAACAATGTTGAGGAGGCAACGTATCGTGCCCTCCATGTTACCGGGTAATGCGACCCTTGTATCGCATACCTCGAAACCTCCTCGATTTCCATTGATCAACGGCAATGCCCAGTCAACAATAGAAGCCGGATCTCGCCCGGCTTTGATTGCTCGCCTACAGCTTACGATTTCTAGTAATACAACCCCAAAGCTTAAGATATCAGTTCTTGTACTCAGTTTTCCTGGTGTAGTGTAACAAGGGTCTAAGTAACCGATTGTACCAGCTGGTTGACTCAGTGAGTGAACTCTCTGAGTTGACTCTCTTTGACTGACTGCTAGGCCGAAGTCTGCCAACTTGGCATTCCAATTGCAATCGAACAAAATGTTGGCTGACTTGATGTCCCTGTGAATGATAGAGGGCCTGGACTCATGGAGTGTCTGCACAGCTCGGGCGACTTGTAGAGCCACATGTAAGCGTTTCGACTAGTTTGGAGGGGTAGACAGGTTGTGGAGCGAGTCATGAAGAGATCCATTAGGCATGAACTCCATAACAAGGAGTTTCTTCTGAGTCGAGCCTTCATAACTCACTCCAACCAGGTTTACAAGGTAAGGGCTTCTATGTAGAGAAGAAAGAACCTGAATCTCGTTATCTAGTTTGGAGTTGTCTTGAAGGATTTGAAGACCGATCGAAGGCTTCTTAATCGCGATTAGCTTGCCACCTCCTAGAATATCTTTGTAGACACATCCATGGCTTCCTTTCCCAACAAGCACCGATAGGGAGAAGTTGTCGGTGCCACTTAGAGCTCATGGTATTCGAATTCTTCCATTCTTGAAGCTCTTGTTCTAACTTCTACCTTCTAGCTTGTTGTGTTGTTCTTATTCTCTTGGAAGTCAGATGGATGGAAGGAAGCTTTCTTTGAGATATGGTATTGATCAAGTTGAGGTCATTTCATGCCTGTCCATACCTCTCTTGTGGAAGAGGGAGGGATAGTGCGTCTGAGTCCAAAACTTTGAAGTCAAAGTGAAGGCTTTGATGGGTGTGTACTACCCATAAAGAATAAGAATAAAGGAGCTTTAAGAGGGCTCAGCTTACAAAACAAAAGCTGAAAAATGAATTTTTTTTTTTGAGAAAAGCAAGGAACGGTAAGCAAAAAGTAAAGGGTCTTAGCCTTACAGATCAGATGGGATTAGAATGAGATGCTCCATAGCTGGTTGTTGGGTCCCCACAGCCCCACCAAGTTTATGTGTTTTTTTTTCTTTGGTTATAGAACTTAATGTGTATT
Source organism: Macadamia integrifolia (assembly GCF_013358625.1). Lineage (NCBI taxonomy): Eukaryota > Viridiplantae > Streptophyta > Magnoliopsida > Proteales > Proteaceae > Macadamia > Macadamia integrifolia. The sequence continues at coordinate 19,128,360 of NC_056569.1, forward strand.
CTTTTTGGTATTTAAGGGAACAGAACTGTTGTCATAGGTCCACCAAATGCAGATAATATGAGTCGGGCAGAGGTTTTTCTCCAAGCTCGAGTTGGGCTTGGGCTAAGGCTTGTGTAGGTCCAATATGAAATAAGGAGAAGAATGTCCACTACCAATGTAAATGCAACATGTCAAAAGCGTTACAACAATAACATGTATCTGACAAGGGTATTTTAGTAAATAAACTAAAATATTTATATTGGTTTTTGAAACCTAACTGGCATGTTGAAAAAAAAAAATCCTTTCTGGCATGTCTAAGTCACATCATGTCCATGATATTTATATATATATATATATATATATATTTTTTTTTGGTGTAAAATCATGATATTTCAAGTTGAGGATTAAAATTGTTGGGCATAAGCTTGCCCATTGGAATAAAGTCTCACATTCATTGCTCATTAGGGTTTTGTTCATTTTTAACGTTAAATAAAAGGGTTTGTCTGATTGTATGTAACCTCACTTGTAGGTATAAGCTCTCCCTCTCTCTCTCTCTCTCTCTCTCTCTCTCTCTCTCTTGAAATCCCAGTGTTGGATGGCCATTAATCATGAAACTGGATTTTATTCTAAGAAATTCTTAAGTTCTAAGGCACCAGCCACTGCCACAACCCTCTGTTTCCTCCTCTTCTTCAATTTCAACTTGAGATGGCTCTTTAGGATCGCTATGCTTCACCTTGTCTGCCCATTGACTGTGGATCCCATCGGCGTGGCATGGGGTGAAAGGCTTGTTGGATGGAGGTGTCTTGCCAAGATTTCTCGATGATGGATGGCAGCAATGTAAAGCTTGAATGGGACTGGTACTACCCACATTAGAATCCAAAGAATCTCGTGCTTGGGTTGAATTAAGGAGGAGTTGGGGATTCACTGCGGCGGATGGGGCTAGCAAGTTGGGGGTGGATGTGGAGGAAACTGTGATACCCTACTTTTTAAATCTAGTCTAATTACACGGTTGACCCGGTTTAACCATGTAGGACCCGAACCAGAGAGGGTTAAGGCGGGTTCCTTATGGACCATGATGGCAAGGGTAACTTTGAACACCGGTTGGCCAGACAAGTCCGAGTCAGTGCCAGAGGAGATGGGTGTATCCAAGCCGTGTACATGCACATATCATACGGCCATGGACGGATGAAGCAGGTATGTAGCCGTATTCTAAAGTGTATACGTACAATATATCTTATGCCGAGAGTGAGATTTAGGCCGAGAGTTGAATCCCATCAAAATCCCACTTGTTGGCCAATTTTCGGCCCTCAGGTGGGCGGTCACAGGTGGGCGCGTCCGCCCACCTGAGTGACCCACCCATGTGGTTACTTAGTTATTTTAGAAAATATAAATAGCATTTATGAGTTTTCCATTTTCTCATTTATGACATTCGGGTGATTGGTGAAAAGAGTAAAGAGGAGAGAGAAAAGGAAGGATAAAAGAGAATGGAGAAGAAGAAAGGGGAGGAAGAGGAAGAAGGAATGGATTTAAGTGGCGCCAAGGCTTGATCTTCCCATTCCGACGCCGAAAAAGTGATCTCCAACACGAGATCTACGTTTAGAGGTGAGCAAAGGCTATGTTCTTAAACTTTCACCAAACCCAAATGAAACCATTGATTTGGGTAAAGTTTCTTGAGGTCTTGTAGATTCCCCTTGAGATGATGAATCTAAGGTTTAATAGATGATTTATGTGTTGATTTTGAAGGATTTGAAGAAGTGTTTCCACGGTTGGAGGAGCATTGGTGATTTGAGGTGATTTTGGGGTTTTTGAAAGAGTTCTTAAGCAAAGAAGGTAAGATGGCTTCCATTCCTTAAATCTAATCTAGATCTAGGTTAGAACCATCTTATGAGATCTTGAATATGTGGAGAATGAGTTTGGAAAAGTCCCATTTGATTCCCCAAAGGTTGGGGAAGGATTCGGGGAAAAATGGCATTTTCCTGCCCTACCGGCAGGCCAACCTGCCCGTCGATCCTAGCAGGCCCTCATCCTGTACCGGCGGGCCCTACGGTGGGCCGACCTTCCCGTCGGTCATGACCGATGGGTCAGGACCGGTGGGTCATGACAGGTGGGCTGTCTGACCCACCTGAGAGGCTCCCGCCATGATTTTTACGTCCGAATGGACCCAAAACGGATGTGCGACCTTCTTTTAGGATTCTAAACATGATTTTGTCATCAAGTCTTATTAGTTTTGACCCCAAAGTGGTGAAATGCTAACCCCATTCACTTATGATAGATTCACCAAAACTTACGCTTCTCGCACCGGATCTCACCCGTACCGGGCGTGAATCTTTGTACACAACAGGTAAATGGGGAGAGGACGTTTGGCCTTATTTTAAGGCTTGTTGTGCATTCATTTAATTGCATCTAGACTAGTCATGTCATCATGCAAATGCTATGTAGCTTAACCATCCTCATATTTTTATGCCATGTGTGTTATGTTTATTTTCTCAATGTCAAATGATGATGCGCTTTTGTGATGAATGTTGACATCATTGTGCATGATGCATTAATAGACTAGATGTTGTAGTCGGCTTGGAAACGAGTGCATTGGTGGCCCGTGGAATGGGACGCGGTGGTACTATGCAATTGTACTATGTCATATAGGAGTATGCGGTTTAGGATTATCATCTACCCGTGCTACGACCCTTCCCAACAGGGGTTGAGGTGTTGGATTACCATTTGGGGGGAAGCAGTGGTCGTGGTTATCAGGTCACTATAGCGGTTAGACATACGCCCGGCTAATCATTAGGACAGTCGGCAATCCCGGTGGTATATTCAAGAGGGCCAATTGTACTACTTTTAAATTGTTGGAGTTAGCACCTTTAATTTCTATCATTTACTTTATGTTGAGAGCCAGTGGTCGGCATGCTTTACTTTTTCGAGTACTCACGGTGGGCCTTCTCCGACAGCCCTATGGGGGTATCGCAGGATGGAGTTCGCGACTCGTACCCGGAGTATACGCGCACTGTGGTTGTAGTAGCACTAAACCCAAGACTTAGTAATGTTGTTTAGGTGGATGTGATTTAAAATGAATTGCATAGCATATAGTGCATATGGTTGTGATTGTTGTGTGGACTATTGTGTGGTCCTCCTTTTCACTTACTGAGCTAGTGAGTTTATCCCACGTGTGCACCTCTTTTAGATGATTTTGCAAGTCACCAGCCTAAGGATCAAGGGTCGGGCCCCACAGTGGAATTCTCTGAGGAGGATTGGTTGGTCCCCGAGGACTATGAGCACGGCACGGATTGCACGTTCGAGGGTTGTGCTGTGGGACCACAGCAGTGACTCCATACAGGGTTACTTTTTGATTCTTTTGACGACCCCTTTTGTGTACTTGATATGTAAATTGTATTCTTTTTATGTAAATATCATGCCTGCGGGCCCACATGTACTTAACTATGTATTACAATTTGGGTATCAAGTATATCGGGGATATTTATAGGTAAATTAAGTCTTTCACTGGACTGTTGAACATTTTCTTAGTTGTGTGTATGCTGTGGTTGGGTACTATATCAGATGATCCTGGCAGGTTTGGGTTAACCGGAGTTAACCCTGTCACCGGTCCGGTTCTATGTGAACGGGGCGTGACAACGGTGGTATCAGAGGGTGATGCTCTATTCACTCACAGCATACCATTTAGACCCCATAGAATTTATAATAGAAAATGAGATTGGGTAAATGTAAAAACTTTAAAGAGTTAAAAGCCAAGGAAAGAAAGTAATAAAAATGGTTGCATTTAGTCATTGCATGCATGGCGTACATGAGAGAAAGCTACTTAAAATAAATAAAAGATTAGTCATTTGATGTTATAACCCACCGAGTACGAATTTAACGAAATTTCGACAGCATAACGGCGTTGAAACAAGATTCTAAAAATTTTCACACACAAATACCTGATAAACAACATATATATAAATAGCAACAAGCATAAATAGCAAATGACACCACAACTAGCACAAGCCACCAACAAAAGATACCACCCCACAAGTAAGACCAGTTATAGAAAAAAGTACAAAGGAATGAGAAAAGAAAGAAATACATAATCAATAACATAGAAACAAATGAGAAGCTGGTGACGACGGGCGAGCTAAGTCCTCAAAGATCATCATCATCGTCCAATACTAATACTCCGTTCACTTGAGGTCTAGAGTTAATGTTGAGTCGACGGTCGTAGTAGTCAAACCTCGAGTTCACCAGCTGTACATCCCTCCGAAGTCGGGAAAATTCTACTGAAATGGCATTGGCCGTCGTATCCAAGTCCTGGCCCAATCTGAGAAAAGAACTCTCTAAGGTAGCCTGTCTCTCTAGGATGCTTTCCTCTCTGGAAGCACTCTCATCTAGTCTCCTTAGCAGCTTGATCTTGCCCTTCCTTCAAGGCCCTCATGGTAGTCATCATGCCCTCAAAATCAAAGGTACCACTCTCAGGTGGTGGGGCTCTATGCTGTGGGCCTGCAGCCCTTGTGAAGCTAGGGTCAGCACCTCTCGACTCAAGAGGCTCCTCCTCGAGGATATCCTCGTCCACAAAATCCTCCTCACACGGAGGAATATAGTCTTCATCCTCCTCACTAGTCTCCTCCTCCATGGGAACATCCTCCCTATGGGCAATCCTCCTATCCCTGCCTCTCTGAGCCCCTGCTCTCTGAGGTATGTCCATGAGTGTGTGGAGACCCATCCTTAGTAGGTTTCCCCTGTCGAACTTGTCTACTGGAGTCTTCCCCTCCTCACCACTTAAGTCCACCCCAAAGAACTCAAAGATCCTGGTGAGGATCCTATCATATGGAAACCCTCCGTCCTCAGGGTGTGAGGTATGGTGCTCCATCGTCTTGAGGATGACGTAAGACAAGCACAAGTGCTCGGCACCTCCTTCTAAGGTCGTATAAATACAGAAGGCTGCCATGAAGCCCACCTGGTTCCGATGACCTCCTCTTGGGAGCAAGTTGAACTGGACCAAACGGGCAAACACACGAACCTCTGGGTAAAATGACGTCTTGGAATCCGGACACTCCCTGTTGCCATAGATGGTCTCATAGATGTGGTCCTATGTCTCCAGACTCAAGAATGGGCCCACGGGCTTACTCCTGGGAGGACTGTAGAAATGCTGCCCAACTAAAGAAATACCCAAAATGCTAGCCAAGGTGTCCATAGTCAACTGAATGTCCACCCCCTTCACCATGCTGGTTATCGCATACTCTCCATATTGGTAAGAGACCTCCAAGTTGCAGTAGAATCTACGAACCAGCTGCTTGTAGCATGGACGGTCTATGTGGAGGATAGACTGCCAACCCAGTGCGGTGAACCTCTCCTGAAGCTGAACCTTGTGGAAGTCGCCAACTACCACAGTTTTCTCCATCATAACAGACCTCTTCAGGAAGGCCTGCCAGTTGGTTGCTGCCTCTGAACAACGGAAGATTTCCTCATCGTAGTCAGAAGGATTAATAGGGGCAGGTCCGGGTCGCCTTATGCGAGGGGCTGGGGAACTAGTCCCCGCACTCTTTCGTTTGGAAGCGGTGGTCTTACGCCGAGTGGAAGAGGATGCAGGTTCTTTGCCCTTGCGCGAAGACATCCTGGCAAGAAAAGAGGAGAAAGAATGGTGAGTAAGGAAAAGGAATAACAAAGTGAATAAATAGATGGGTGAGCAATAAGAGGAAGCCCCAAAACCCAAGTCTTGCAAATAAAAAATGTGACAAGCGAGGAATGATAAAAAGTCTATGGATGAAATGCATGGCCAGTGACAAGATAGAAATTATGGCAAAACTGAAATGCGATAAAAGGCATATAAAGCAGAGTAAGTAAGGAATGATAGAAAAACCCCAATTCTTAATGTGCAAGGTCAACCTAAGAAAAATGAAAAGTCTCACAATAGAGTAAAGCAAGGTCTTACATTTTCATGGATGAAATGCCATCATTCTACAATCTAGAATATGCAAAAAAACATCTACTATTATGATATTGAGGTGAAAAGAATCCACAAGTATGAAGGGATGGAAAGAGAATCAAAGAAACCCAACACAAAGAGATGGATTTTCATGGAAAGAGATGGTATTTCAAGTATACATGACTTTCCATGATCTCTACAGCATTTCAAGTACAAATCAAACATAAGGAATTGCATTTGAGTTGTTAGTTGGGGAGAAAAGAGCAGAGATTGAAGAAAGCCCCAAATTAGAGAAAATTAGGGCACGGTTGGGTTGTCTCTCAAAAAATTGAGAAGTAAATCCTAAAACTAGAGATAAATCACAAAGCAAACATCACATTTTCATGGAAACACTGTTCTATGGAAAGAAACACGGAAAAAAAAAATTCAAGATTGAGGACTATGCATGGTTTCTACCTCCAAAGTATACGTTTTAAGAAGAAAAAAATGGGGAAGAGACTTACTTGGAAGTAGAGGAGTTGAATCTTCCCAAAACCCGCCGGATCATTGAGTGAGATCGCGAGTGGAAGCGTCAAGGAACCCTCAAAAATCACCTGAGAGAGAGAAAGGGGGAAGGAATAAAAGAAATGAGGAACAGGGGCTTAAAAGCCCTGTTCGTATTTCCGCTCGGGTCAGACCGACGGGTTGACCGGCGGGCCAACCTGACCGCCTGTTGAGAGAAAACTTGAAAAAAAAAGGAGGGAAAAAGTGGGGGTGTTATTATTATTATTAGAGAAAATTGCATTGCCACCCCCTGGACTTTTCGAAACGTCAAAACCACCCCCTAAAAATTCAAAAAATTTCAAATCGGTCCCTGCCATTAGTCGACCGTGATAAATGAATGAAAATCGGTTAGTTTTTTTATAATATACCCAAAATACCCCCACCTATTGTGAGATGACAATATTACAATTCTCCCCCCTCCGGCGGATTCTCCCCCCTCCGGCATGCAAAGCTCTCCCCCCTCCGGATGGGATGGGAGGTCGAGGATCTCAGGACCAGTCTCTCAAAGGAAGGGATCTATCCATCTATCTATCGCTGGAGTTGGGAGAAGATCAAATTTAGTTGCAGAGGTGTTGTGGGGAAGAAGATAGTTAAAGTAATATGGAAGGGATGTTACCAGGGGTTGAGCTAGCATAGAGCAGTAACGAGAAACCTCCACTCCCACTAGACTTCGTAGAAGAACAAGAAGAAGAACTCCTCCCTCCATCACTACTCTCCTCTGCCCACTGCAAAAAACTTGAACATGACGGAGATGACGACAAAGATATCGCCGTCGGCGACAACGATAAGCTTTTCCTCATAAATCTCTTCTCTGGGTCTACCATCTCAGGCCATACCCTACCATCCCCAACCTGAAACACGAACACTCCATGCCCACCAGACCCTGCAACCCAATTGAACACATCCCAATAGAACTCCACTTCCGAACCCCCAACCGCAATTCTCTCGTTCCCTCTGAATTTCCATGCTAATCTCTTCCCGATCAGACCCACCTCACCATCCACCTTCACCCTCAACATTCTGCTATTACATTCGATCCCAATTTCATGTTTCGATCCAAAGATCTGAGCTCTGGTCATGAAATTCCTGTGCCCAAATACATGCTCGCGATGTGATTGTAATGTAGGCTCAGCGGAAGGAGAGATTCGAGTAACCCTAGTAATGCGTCGAAGCGCTTCGTCTCTTAGATCACCGAGGAAGAATTCGATGTGAGCATCGGAGGCTATAGCAATGTAGAAGGATGAGGTAGGCTCGGTAGAATTCCGGTTAAAATCGGCTTTCGTGAAATCCCAATAGAGCTTAATTCGGTGGTGGTGGTGGTGGTGGCGGGTGAGGGAGATGGATTTTGAGCCAATTCTATTTCTTCTGAAGGAGAAGGTTGATGGGCAGAGAGAGAGATTGATGGAGAATGAATCGGCAGCTTGGATGGTTAAGGAGTGAGAGACGACGGTTTTCGACCAGGTTAACGTCAGTAAGGTAGGGAAGTTGCAGAGTAGAGTCTGGTAGATGCAGGTGATGAGGTTTTATGGCTTCTGGGTATCTTCAATACTAGGCTGTTTGGGACTGCTGAAACACAAAGGGATCATGGTTTTTGGGTATCTTCTGGGTATCTTCTCTGAAGCTGAATTAATGGGTTTTCCCTGTTCAAAGATTAGAGTTTAACACTTTATGGAATAGAGAGATGGGTTTTGCCGTTTTGGTTGTCATGGGAAGCTTCTGGTTTCTGGTTTTCCATGCTTCGTTCAGAGGAGAGAGAGAGAGAGAGAGTTGGGATCTTGGTTTTATTTGATATTTGATTTGATAGGTTTGAGTTAATATGGGATTGATTTTGCACGCCGGAGGGAAGATAATCGGACACCGGAGGGATGGATCGTCTTCTTCTTCTTGTCCGATTGATTGAGTGAGAGGAGTGAGATGAGAGATGGGAGATGAGTTTAGAAGATGCAAATAAAAGAGAGGGCAATATTGTCCTCTCACAATAGGTAGGGGTATTTTGGGTATATTATAAAAAAACTAACCGATTTTCATTCATTTATCACGGTCGACTAACGACAGGGACCGATCTGAAAATTTTTAAACTTTTAGGGGGTGGCTTTGATGTTTCGAAAAGTTCAGGGGCTGGCGTTGAATAAGGATCAAAGTTCAGGGGGTGGCAATGCAATTTTCTCTTATTATTATAGTAATATACCTGTGGTGAAAAAAAAAACCCTATACTACTTGTTGAAGCACTAGCACTGTATTTTTGGGATTAAGTTATGGCTAGTTGCAAAACATCATCCACTATAATATCCTGTGCGTTGGCATATGATTATGTGCCGATATAAACTCTAAGGTGCTTAACCAATGTGGTGTATGGTATGGTTCAGGTGCAAGGATAAGATGGTACGTACTAGATCCGGAAGCAATGCACGAGGTACCTCGCGCGGTCCTCGTCCGGTCAATCGACCACCGAATCCCAGGAGGTCCCTCTCAGTGGGGCAAACCCCACTTCCACAACCCCCAGAGACCTTTGGTTAGGGTATGGCACAAGGGGACCCACCTGTGACTACACTTTCGGACTCTCCACCGGTCATTACTCCAGGGGATGTTGCTACTATAATCCAGCAGTCACAACAGGCTTTCCAACAACAAATGCTTCAACAGCAGCAAGAATTTATGGCTGCTATACAGCAACAGCTAGACCTTTCACAAACAGGTCAACCTCCCCGGACACTTACTCCATAGGACCCACCTGTAGGGTCTGGTACGGGGCCACAAGTGGGAGGTACACCTCCAATTCCACCCTTCAGCGTTCCTCCATATGTGGTGCCCCCTCCATACCCTTACTATCCGGCGTATGCACCCAATTACCCGCCGACGAATAATACGTCAAGGGTAGTGGAGTCATTCAAGAGGAACTTGCCACCTGTATTCTCTAAGGTGGGAAGTGATCCTCTGGAGCCGGACCAGTGGATCCAAGAGCTGGAGAAGATATTTGAGATGATTGAGTGCACTGGAGCACAAAAACTTATTTGTGCGGGGTTGCAACTCAAGAAGGAGGCCAACTCTTGGTGGCAAGCCTCCAAGCCCATATTATTGGCCGCACATCCGGAACCCATCTGGGAACAGTTCAAGGAGTTGTTCTTGGCCAATCATTACCCACGTAGGTTCAGGGACCGTAAGGAGACAGAATTTATGGCCTTAACTCAAGGGAGTAAGAATATCCTTGAGTATCAGCAGCAGTTTGAGAGCTTGTTACATTTTTCCCCTAGGAATATGAGGACAGCTGAAGAAAAGGCTGGAAGATTTTTGAAGGGCCTAAAGGCATCCATTGGGTCTGTACTTGAGGTCTTAGATTTGACAGACTATGGCCAGATTATGCAGAAGGCTCAGACCATAGAAGATAAGCAGAATGGAGAACAATCCCTCACACCAGGATTGTGGAAGAGGTCAAATCCATTTCCGGGCATGGGCAACTCCTCCAAGGTATATCGTGGGTCGTATAGTTCTGGGCCTACATATAGACAGCCCTATTGGCCATCTAGCTACCCTCTTCGACCAACTGGTGGTTCGGGCTCTACATCTTTCCGCTCGAACACTAGTACGGTGCCTACAGGCCCAAGGCCGCCCCGACCTCCATCTACAGTGGGTCAAGTGTAGAGGGGCCCCGCCCCAGTTTCGGTATCACAGATTCGTTGCTTTAACTGCCATTCCTATGGGAACTATGCTAAAGACTGTCGGGTCAGACCAACCTTGCCCTCCAGTCAGCCCTCTGTATACTGACCTCCCTTAACTCGGGGGAATCAACCACAGGGAAGGATGTATGCCCTATCAGCTGAGGAAGCCGAGGCCAGCACGGAGGTGATAGCAGGTACATTTTAAATTTAAGAAATTCCTTATGTTACCTATTGATGACCTGCTGTACTTATATGCATTGTTACACTAGGTGTCTTATCTATATCGGGCATACCAACCTATGTCTTATTCGATTCAGGAGCCACACATTCATTCGTATCTAAGAGATTTGCTGGGAAACTGGATATGTCACCCCGGACCCTAGATCATGGAATGATTGTTAGCATGCCTACGGGTAAAGTTACACGGTTGAAGGAGGTGTATGGACCGTGCCCAGTGGAAATTAGTGGGAAGAAATTGGATGCACAACTCATTAAGTTCAATATACAGAATTTTGACGTTATACTGGGCATGGATTGGTTATCGGCCCATCGGGCTAATGTGATGTGTGCTGAGAAATTAATTAGGGTGACAGATGATGAAGGAAAAAAATTGGTATACCGAGCAGATAAAATAAAACGGGCGAGAAAGGTCCTTGTCTTCGCCCTTCAAGCGGTAAAGTTGTTGGAGAGTGGATGTCAGGGCTACTTAGCATCGGTACTTGATGTTGAGCAAGGGTTACACCTCTAGAAGAGGTAAAGGTGGTTAAAGAGTTTTCTGACATCTTTCCAGATGATCTGATGCATTTACTGCCTGATAGAGAGTTGGAGTTTGCCATAGACCTGGTTCCTGGAGCAGCTCCTGTGTCTAAAGCCCCATACAGGATGGCACCAACCGAACTGAAGGAGTTGCAGATGCAGTTGCAAGAATTGTTGGAGAAGGGATTTATTCGCCCAAGTGTTTCACCTTGGGGTGCCCCAGTATTGTTTGCCAAGAAGAAGGATGGCAGCTTGCGTATATGCATTGATTACCGAGAATTGAATAAGCTAACCATTAAGAACCGGTACCCATTGCCACGCATTGATGATTTGTTTGACCAATTGCAGGGCGTAAGGGTATTTTCAAAGATAGACCTTAGATCAGGCTATTATCAGCTCAAGATAAAGAGCAACGACATACCCAAGACAGCATTTAGAACTCGGTATTGTAATACCCTACTTCTTAAACCCGGTATGATTACACGGTTGACCCGGTTTAACCATGCAGGACCCGAACCGAAGAGGGTTAAAGCTGTTTCCTTATGGACCATGATGGCAAGGGTGACTTTGAACACTGACTGGCCAGACAAGTCCGAGTCAATGCCAGAGGAGACAGGTGTACCCAAGTCGTGTACATGCACATATCATAAGACTATGTACGGATAAAGCATGTATGTAGCAGTATCTTAAAGTGCATATGTATATTATCTCTTATGCCGAGAGTGAGACTCGTGCCGAGAGTCGAATTCCATCAAAATCCCACTTGGTGACCAATTTTTGGCCCTCAGGTGGGCGGTCATAGGTGGGCGCATCCGCCCACCTGAGTGACCCACCCATGAGGTTACAAGATGTTTTAAAATGTATAAATAGCTATCATTATGTTTTCCTTTTTCTCATTTATGACACTCGGGCGTTTGGTGAGAAGAGTAAAGAAGAGAGAGAAAAGAAGGGAAAGAAGAGGAAAAGGGAAGGAAGAGGAAGAAGAAATGGATTTCAGTGGCACCGAGGTTTGATCTTCCCATTCCGACGCCGAAAGAGTGATCTCCAATATGAGATCTACGTTTAGAGGTGAGCAAAGGCTAGGTTCCTTAAACTTTCACCATACCCAAATGAAACCCTTGATTTGGGTAGAGTTTCTTAAGGTCTCGTAAATCCCCCTTGAGATGATGAATCTAAGGTTTAATAGATGGTTTATGTGTTGATTTTGAAGGATTTGAAGAAGTAATTCCACGGTTGGAAGAGCATTGGTGATTTGAAGTGATTTTGGGGTCTTTGAACGAGTTCTTGAGCAAAGAAGGTAAGATGGCTTCCATTCCTTAAATCTAACCTAGATCTAGGTTAGAACCATCTTATGAGACCTTGAATGTGTGGAGAATGGATTTGGAAAAGCCCCATTTGATTCCTCAAAAGTTGGGGAAGGTTTGGGGAAAAATTATATTTTCCCGCCAAGACCGGTGGGCCAAACCGATGGGCCAAATGGCCCGCCTGATAGGGCAGGCCCTCAGGGCCAACCGACGGGCCCAACCGGTGGGCTGACTGGTGGGCCAACCTGCCCGCCGGTCCTAGCAGGATCCTTGGGCCCAATCGACGGGCCCAACTGGCTGGCCGATCGGTGGGCCGACCTACCCGCTGGTCATAACCTGTGGGCCTGACTGGTGGGTCAAGACAAATGGGCTGTTCGACCCACCCGAGAGACTCCCAACGTGATTTCTACGTCCGAACGGACCTAAAACGGATGTGCAACCTTCTTTTGGGATTCTAAACATGATTTTGTCCCCAAATCTTGTTAGTTTTGACCCTAAAGTGGTAAAATGCTAACCTCATTCACTCATGATAGGTTCACCAAATCTTACGCTTCTCGCACTGATCTCACCCGTACCAGGCGTGAGTCTTTGTACACTATAGGTAAGTGGGGAGAGGACGTTTGGCCTTGTTTCAAGGCTTGTTTGGTATTCATTTAATTGTATCTAGACTAGCCATGTCATCATGCAAATGCTATGTAGCTTAGCCATTTTCATATTTTATGTCATGTGTGTTGTGTTCATTTCTCAATGCCAAATGATGATATGCTTATGTGATGAGTGTTGACATCATTGTGCATGATGCATTAATAGATTAGATGCCATAGTCAGCTTGGAAACGAGTGCATTGGTGGCCCGTGGAATGAGACGTGATGGCACTATACAATCGTACTATGTCATATAGGAGCATACGGTTTAGGATTATCATCTTCTCGTGCTACGACCCTTCCCAACAGGGGTTGAGGTGTTGGGTTACCATTTGGGAGGAAGTAGTGGTCGCAGTTGTCGGGTCACTGTGGCGGTTAGACATATGCCTGGATGGTCATTATGACAGTTGGCAACCTCGGTGGTATATTCAAGAGGGCCAATCGTACTATTAAATTGCTGGAGTCAACACCTTTAATTATTTTCATTTACTTTATGTTGAGAGCCGGTGGTCGGCATGTTTTACTTTTCCGAGTACTCACGGTGGGCCTTCTCCGATAGCCCTATGGGCATATTACGGGATAGAGTTCGCGGCTCATACCCGGAGTATATGCGCACTGTGGTTGTAGTAGCACTAAACCAAGGACTTAGTAATGTTGTTTAGGTGGATGTGATTAAAAATGAATTGCATAGCATATAGTGCATATGGTTGTGATTTGTTGTATGGACTGTTGTGTGGTCTTTCTTTTCACTTACTGAGCTAGTGAGCTCATCCCACATGTGTACCTCTTTTAGATGATTTTGCAGGTCATCAACCTGAAGAGCACGGGTCAGGCCCCACAGTTGAATTCCCTGAAGAGGATTGGTGGATCCTCGAGGAATTAGAGCTCGGCACGGATTGCTCGTGCGAGGGCTCTGCTGCGGGACCACAGTTTTGATACCAAGCTGAGCTTTACTTTTGATACCGAGCTGAGCTTTACCTTTTGATACCGAGCTGAGCTTTACCTTTTGATACCGAGTTGAGCTTTGCTTTTGATACCGAGTTGAGCTCTACTTTTGATACCGAGCTGAGCTGTACTCTTTGTGTTTTTGATAATCTCTTTTGTGTACTTGATATGTAAAGTGTATTCTTTTGTGTAAATATCATGCCTGCCGGCCCACATGTACTTAACTATGTATTACAATTTGGGTATCAAGTATAATAGAAATATTTATAGGTAAATTAAATCTTCCGCTGAACTGATGAACACTTTCTTAGTTGTGTGTATGCTGTGATTGGATACTGTATCAGATGATCCTGGCAGGTTTGGGTTAATCGGTGTTAACCCGATCACCGGTCTAGTTCTGTGTGAATGGGGCATGACAGGTATGGTCACTATGAGTTCCTAGTGTTATATTTTGGGTTAACCAACGCACCGGCAGCGTTCATGGATTTAATGAATCGAGTATTTCATGATGTCCTTGACAAATGGGTAATTATTTTTATTGATGACATCTTGATCTACTCTAAGACAGAAGAGGAGCACACTCAACACTTGAGGATGGTGTTACAGAGGCTGAGAGAACAACAATTGTTTGCCAAATACAGTAAATGTGAATTTTAGCTTGAGCAAGTTGGATTCCTGGACACGTAATGTCTAAGACCGGAATCGAGGTGGATCCTGACGAGGTGGATCCTGACAAGGTGAAAGCGGTAGTAGAATGGGAAAGCCCTAAGAATGTTACTGAAATTAGAAGTTTCTTGGGTTTGGCTGGGTACTACCGGCGCTTTATTGAGAATTTTGCTCGGATCTCAGCACCAATGACCAAGTTAACCAAAAAGAGTGAAATTTGAATGGGTAGAGGAGTGTGAGAAGAGTTTTCAAGAATTGAAGAAAAGATTGGTGTCGGCCCCTGTGTTGACCATCCCAAAAGGCATAGGTGGAATGACAGTCTATACTGACGCTTCTAAGGTGGGGTTGGGTTGTGTTCTCATGCAACGCGATAAGGTGATAGCGTATGCATCCCGACAACTAAAGGAATATGAGAAGAACTACCCCACTCATGACTTGGAACTAGCTGCAGTCATTTTTGCCCTAAAGATTTGGTGACACTATTTGTATAGGGAGAAGTGCGAGATATACAGTGATCACAAAAGTCTTAAGTACTTTTTCACCCAGAAAGATTTGAACATGAGGCAGAGGAGATGGCTTGAGCTCATGAAGGATTATGACTGCGACATCCAGTATCTTCCTAGCAAGGCTAATGTAGTGGCAGATGCGTTGAGCCGGAAGGCACAGACTGTGTCACTCGCATACTTAGCAGTCAGCCCATCACTTGTGCAGGAGGCGATGCTAATGGATGAAACCCTCTTATATGAAGGGGCAACCTTAGAGCTTGAACATCAACTAGAAGACCTTAAATGGTTGACTGTGTCACTGGCGGCTCTACAGGTGCATCCGTCTATTAGGCAAGAGGTGATAATGAAACAACCTTTGAATCCTGAATTGTAGCGGATCAGAATTACGATTCAAGATCAAACAATGAACGACCCTGATTTTGTTTTAGCCAGCGATGGGGCATTACTGTTTCGAGGTAGATTGTGTGTGCTCGATGATTTGGATATACAAGACAAGATAGTGCGGGAAGCACATAGCTCTAAGTACTCACTCCACCCAGGAAGTACAAAAATGTATAAAGACCTTAAACAAAATTACTGGTGGCCAAGCATGAGAATCACGATAGCCCTGTATGTGGCGACTTGTCTTACATGCCAGAAAGTAAAAGCTGAGAGGCATCGACTTTATGGTACTCTTCAGCCACTCCCAGTACCATACTAGAAGTGGACAGGATTACAATGGACTTTGTCACCGGATTACCATGCACACCTAATGGGACGGATGCGATATGGGTGATAGTTGATTGGCTTACTAAGACTGCTCATTTCATTCCCATCAAGACCAAATTCTCTATGGCCAAGCTAGCACAACTTTATATGGATAACATAGTGCGCTTGCATTGAGTGCCAGTGAGCATTGTATCAGATAGGGACCCAAGGTTCACTTCCAGATTTTGAAAAAGCTTCCAGCATGCCTTGGGATCATAATTGAATTTGAGTACTGCTTTCCACCCACAGACTGATGGTCAGTCGGAGCGAACCATACAAATATTAGAAGACATGCTCAGGGCATGTGCAATGGAAATGTGTGGTAGTTGGGAAGAATATATAACCCTTATGGAGTTTGCCTATAACAACATTTACCAAGCTACAATTGGAATGGCTCCGTATGAGGCATTATATGGTAGGAAGTGCAGAACTCCTCTATATTGGAATGAGGTAGGCGAACGCCGAATGTTAGGGTCTGAAATGATACTGATGACTTGTGACAAGATCGATATTATTCGAGAACGGATTAAAGCAGCTCAATCTCGTCAAAAGAGCTATGCGGACAACTGCAGGAAGGACATTGAATTTCATCCAGGAGAAAAGGTGTTTCTCAAGGTCTCTCCTACTAAAGGGTTGCAAAGATTTCATAGAAAGGGGAAGTTGAGCCCGAGATACATTGGCCCATTTGAGATCTTAGCTCGGGTTGGCTCAGTAGCCTACATGCTGGCTCTGCCACCTTCGCTCGGGAATGTCCATAATGTATTTCATGTATCCATGCTGAAGCGATACGTTCATGATCCATCTCATGTATTGCCCGTGGAACCAGAATATCTAGAAGCGGATATGACCTATACAGAGCAGCCAGCTGAAATCTTGGGCCGAAAGGTGAAAACCCTTCGCAACCGTTCCATTCCCTTCATAAAGGTGCGATGGGCTAATCATTCACTTGAAGAAGCATCTTGGGAGAAAGAGGATGAAATCCAAGCCAAGTACCCTCATCTTTTCGAACAACTAGGTACGTCAATTTCAAGGACGAAATTTTCAGAAAGGGGGGGTAAATGTGATACCCTACTTTTTAAACCCGGTCTAATTACACGATTGACCCGGTTTAACCATGCAGGATCCGAACCAAAAAGGGTTAAGGCGGGTTCCTTATGGACCATGATGGCAAGGGTAACTTTGAACACCGGTTGACCGGATAAGTCCGAGTCGGTGCTAGAGGAGACGGGTGTACCCAAGCCGTGTATATGGACATATCATAAGGTCATGTACGGATAAAGCAGGTATGTTGTTGTATCCTAAAGCCCATACGTATAATATACCTTATGCCGAGAGTGGGATTCGTGTCGAGAGTCGAATTCCATCAAAATCCCACTTGTTGGCCAATTTTCGGCCCTCAGGTGGGCGGTCACAGGTGGGCGCATCCGCCCACTTGAGTGACCCACCCATGTGGGTACTTAGTTTTTAGAAAGTATAAATAGCATTTATGAGTTTTCCATTTTCTCATTTATGACATTCGGGTGTTTGGTGAAAAGAGTAAAGAGGAGAGAGAAAAGGAGGGAGAAACGAGAACAGAGAAGAAGAAAGGGGAGGAAGAGGAAGAAGGAATGGATTTAAGCGGTGCCAAGGCTTGATCTTCCCATTCTGACGCTGGAAAAATGATCTCCAACACGAGATCTACGTTTAGAGGTGAGCAAAGGCTATGTTCTTAAACTTTCACCAAACCCAAATAAAATCCTTGATTTGGGTAGAGTTTCTTGAGGTCTTATAGATTCCCCTTGAGATGATGAATCTAAGGTTTAATAGATGGTTTATGTGTTGATTTTGAAGGATTTGAAGAAGTATTTCCACGGTTGGAGGAGCATTGGTGATTTGAGGTGATTTTGGGGTTTTTGAAAGAATTCTTGAGCAAAGAAGGTAAAATGGCTTCCATTCCTTAAATCTAACCTAGATCTCGGTTAGAACCATCTTATGAGACCTTGAATGTGTGGAGAATGGGTTTAGAAAAGCCCCATTTGATTCCCCAAAGGTTGGGGAAGGTTTCGGGGAAAAATGACATTTTTTCGCCAAGATTGGTGGGCCAGGACCGGTGGGCCAAATGGCCCGCCTAAGGGCACCCACCTGAGAGGACAGGGCCTCGGGGCCAACCGGTGGACCCTACCAACGGGCCAACCTGCCTATCAATCCTATCAGGCCCTCAGCCTGCACCGGTGGGCCCTACCGGTGGGTCGACTGACGGGGCGACCTGCCCGTCGATCATAATCGGTGGATCAGGACTGGTGGGTCGACCTACCCGCCGGTCAGGATTGGTGGGTCATGATAGGTGGGCTGTCTGACCCACCCGAGAGGCTCCTGGCGTAATTTTTATGTCCGAATGGACCCAAAACGGACGTGCGACCTTCTTTTAGGATTCTAAACATGATTTTGTCATCAAATCTTATTAGTTTTGACCCCAAAGTGGTAAAATGCTAACCCCATTCACTTATGATAGGTTCACCAAAACTTACGCTTCTCGCACCAGATCTCACCCGTACTGGGCGTGAATCTTTGTACACAACAGGTAAGTGGGGAGAGGACGTTTGGCCTTATTTTAAGGCTTGTTGTGCATTCATTTAATTACATCTAGACTAGCCATGTCATCATGCAAATGCTATGTAGCTTAACCATCCTCATATTTTTATGCCATGTGTGTCGTGTTTGTTTTCTCAATGTCAAATGATGATGCGCTTATGTGATAAATGTTGACATCATTGTGCATGATGCATTAATAGACTAGATGCCGTAGTCGGCTTGGAAACGAGTGCATTGGTGGCCCGTGGAATGGGACGCGGTGGCACTATGCAATCGTACTATGTCATATTGGAGCATGCGGTTTAGGATTATCATCTACCTGTGCTACGACCCTTCCCAACAGGGGTTGAGGTGTTGGATTACCATTTGGGGGGAAGCAGTGGTCGTAGTTGTCGGGTCACTGTGGCGGTTAGACATACGCCCGACTGGTCATTAGGATAGTCGACAACCCCGATGGTATATTCAAGAGGGCCAATCGTACTGCTTTTAAATTGCTGGAGTCAGCACCTTTATTTTCTGTCATTTACTTTTATGTTAAGAGCCGGTGGTCGGCATGCGTTACTTTTTTGAGTACTCACGATGGGCCTTCTCCGACAGCCCTATGGGCGTATCGCGAGATAGAGTTCGCGGCTCGTACCCGGAGTATACACACACTGTGGTTGTAGTAGCACTAAACCCAAGACTTAGTATGTTGTTTAGGTGGATGTGATTTAAAATGAATTGCATAGCATATAGTGCATATGGTTGTGATTGTTGTGTGGACTGTTGTGTGGTCCTCCTTTTTACTTACTGAGCTAGTGAGCTCATCCCACATGTGCACCTCTTTTAGATGATTTTGCAGGTCACCAGCCTCAGGATCAAGGGTCGGGCCCCACAGTGGAATTCTCGAGGAGGATTGGTGGGTCCCCGAGGACTATGAGCACGGCACGGATTGCACGTGCAAGGGTTGTGATGTGGGACCACAGCAATGACTCCATACATGGTTACTTTTTGATTCTTTTGACGACCCCTTTTGTGTACTTGATATGTAAATTGTATTCTTTTTGTGTAAATATCATGCCTGCAGGCCCACATGTACTTAACTATATATTACAATTTGGGTATCAAGTATATCGAGGATATTTACAGGTAAATTAAGTCTTCCGCTGAGCTATTAAACATTTTCTTAGTTGTGTGTATGCTGTAGTTGGATACTGTATCAGATGATCCTGGCAGGTTTGGGTTAACCGGAGTTAACCTTGTCACCGGTCCGGTTCTGTGTGAACGGGGCATGACAACCCTAGCCCCTAAAAACACTATCCTTTCAAGGGTGCTACGAGTTTGTAGCTTTTATGAAGAAAGACCATACCAAACACATCAACATTCGATCTTGATATCTTAATAATACAAGAATCTTAATGATTGTGTGTGTGTGTGTGTGTGTTTAGATGAATATCAATTTATTGTAAAGAAAAAAGAACAAGAAACAGAGAGGAGGATCCAAGGAAGGATCACACAACAGAGACATCCTTCCCTCCATGGACAGTCTCATAAAAAGGAAGAAAAAATCAGCGATGCTATGACGATAAGCATAATTAATCAAAGTCACAACAAGCTTCCCTTAGAGATGGGACCAAGTGGGCAGCACTTCCCATTTTTGGTTGAAGTAACAAGGAGCTGAGGTTTCATCTTGATTTTCTTTTAAAAAAGCCTTCATTTCTGTCACTCTAAATATGACTTATAGTGGCACAAAATGCAATCTTGGCTAAGGCCTCAATTGAGTCCCCTCCAAAATTCTTTGCTAGCCATTCCTCCTCATCAACAATATTTACATAGACATAACAAGAGGGAGAGCAAAGACTTATGTTTTTCCAAATAGATGTTTTAAATGGACAAAGGAAGAATAGCTAATCTTTGTCTTCAAGACCAGCCCAACAAAAGAAGCAGAAGGGGGGCTTGGATAAACTTATCAACAATAGGTAAGACGTCAAATAAATGTCTCCAAGAGACAAAGTAATGAATGAGCATATTATTAGAGAATCAAACCACTTTGCAACAAAAAGAGAATGTCCTTTTGACGAAAGAAATCGCTGGCAGATTGGAAGGAGAAGAAACTAGCTTTAGAAGGCTTCCATATCACTCTGTTTGGATCATGAGAACTTAAATTTTGAAATGAAAGGGAGACACATCACATAACAAGGAGATCCATTGAGATAGGAGACTATATATTCCACAACCCATCATGTAAAATGAAGCAAACATGTGTCCCTCTATCAAGATCCATGTCTCACCAAATCTGATCTCCATATTAATTAATAAGTATCCCATGAGGGTGCAAGGATCTAACCAGAGTCTTGTTTTCTAGTCATTAGCAATTTGATGATCAATCTGCAAAACAATCTTATCTCCAACAGGCAAAGTGTTAGCCAAAAAAAAAAAAAAAAAAGCAGAGGGTTCTCTGAATGGACATGTTGAAAGGCACTCTCAATATGTGCACATTTAATCACCATGTGGAAAACTCTGTTAACCATTCCCATTATCAAATAATAGAGAAGCCTCATATTACTCACATGCAAATTTCCATGGCACATCTCAATAATGAAAAAAGTTGTCCAAAGATACCCATGTAGAGCTACCTTTCTAAAAAGAAATCCCCTAAGAGATGAATGCATTGATACTTATCCCTAAAATCACTATCATTTGATGGGTGTGAGGAGTAAAGTAAACATTGTCAAGCAAATCAACATCTTGGAATTATAAAATCATTAATGATGATTAATTTGACCATGAACTACTATGGATTCTGAATTTTCAATTTGATCAATATCCCCAAAAATTTTGCATATAGCCCAAAATATCAATTCACTTAAAAGGGTACTCAAAATATTCAAAATAAGAAATATAAACAATGTATTTAGAGTGTCATTGTTATTTAAAATAAACAATTTATTTATTTAAAATAAAAATGTTCAACTTATAGCCCGCTATAATTTTCATTAACTCAAAAGAATGCTAGAATTCATCTTATTTTTCCCAAATATTTGGATGCTTGGAGAAAAATTTTGGAAATACCATAAGCCACCATATTCAAATTTGTTATTAACAATATTTAACTTATTTAATTTGTTAACTTATTGAAAAAGAAAAATGGATAAGTTTTCCTTCTTTCACCCATGGAGAAGGAAGAATTCCTTCACCACTAGTGATGTGACTTATGACTGAACTCATGTATCATTATTAAAAAAAGTGGCTAGCTGAAGACTATCCATATTGATATATTGCATTATTTATATATTTTTAATGTAGATGTAATTGATGCCCGGCTTGCCATCATACAAGTTGACATCAACCGATATAGATTGCCCATAAAACATCCCCTACTGGAAGTTGATCTTATTGACTCACTAAAGTGTTGTTAGACACTTGTGGTCCAAACCCCTTCAACCTCCTTCATCTTTTCCTCTTATTGAATTCTCTCTCTCTCTCCTTTAGGCAACAACTCTGAGCTCACCCCCCACCCCCTTTCTCCCCTTCTCCCCTTCTCCCCTTCTCCCCCTAGCTCTCATGTAGTGGAATTGTTGGAAAATAGTTTTGGGTCCCATCAAGGTCTTCATTTAGAGTTAGGACAACATCACTATCCAAATCAACCAAATCTAATCAGCACTCAAGTTCCATTATCCTAATAAATAAAGAAAAAACAATAGAAATTGATGACAACTACAGTATTGGCCTATATGAGATTGAAATCTCCATTGTTCAAGGACCAAAAAATAAAAAAGAATTTAATGACAACAGGTTTGTATGGAATATCTGATCAATTAATGCTGCTTTTCAGTTCATCAAAACCCCTGTAATCTCACATTATCATCAGGAGTGATTACATTAAAAAACAGAGGGAACTTACTTTGAGTTAATAATATGTTTTTATAAATGGGTGAATGGTACCCCAGCTGGAATATTTTTGTAATTTACTAAGGCTAACTTTTTGTCCTCCTAGTGGTAGCATATACTGAGACCATGAATCGTGGAAAAAAAATACACACCAAGGGAACCATGAATGTGTCTGAGAGAAAGAAGGGGGAGGGTCCACCATTAGCTCCACACCATTCACTTTGAAATTTACACATTAATTTTTTACTTTTTAAGTAGTTACTTTATGAAAAAATTTGCTAACTTTCCTACTACTCGGGTTGGCAGTTAAAGAATTGGAATTTTGGAAGGTAATTTAGAAAATAGTAAAATTTAAGTGGGTCATATTTGTGAACCGAAAGGGGAAATGAATTATTTACGACAACAAGAAAATTCTTACAAATTGGATATATGATGCCCATATACCTATAAGTCCCTACATTAGGTTATTCATATACGATGTAAAATTATTACTTCCACCTTTCACGTGAAACTCCAACGTTATCAAAAACCAAAAGAAAAAAGAGTTAATTGGGTTATGCCCTTTCTTTGTTTTTCTTTCAAATGGGGGTGAGTGAGTTTGCTTTTATCCAAAGAAACAGAAAAATCTCTCTCTCTCTCTCTCTCTCTCTCTCTGTGGGATGGGTACATGGGAGGTTTAAAAAAGCACATGGGTGGAGTAAAAGAAAAATCAAATTAAAAGTTGGAGACAGTGACGCTTATTATCGATGGAAAGTGTGAGAGGCGCCGTTGAATCTTGAATTATTGCTTCCCTTTTCTTATCAACTTCTATACTACAAAAGCTTCACCAAATCTTCCCCCTTTTCAATACTTTCTGATCCACCTCCCAACCTCTCTCTCTCTCTCTCTCTCTCGCCTCAAATTATCATCAAACTACCTCCAACCTCAGTTGGTTCTCACTCTCCCTCTCTCTCTCTCTCTAATACCGGCTAACCCATATTGAATTTATTATGAAGTGAAAAATGGGCTAATTGATTTTCAACCCTGTTTTCATTGGAACACAAAAATTAGTGGGCCAGATTGAATCATCATCAGAAATGGACTAAAATAGTTGCAGCCAATGAAAAGGTAAAATTTCACCAATACTGCCTTTTAGCCATTCATATGGGTTTTCATCTAAATTGTCTGTCTATACTATTTTTTCTAGGATACCATAATCCACTAAAAGACATTCCCACTTTATTTCCCTTTTGATGGGGTATACCCACTAGTTGTAGTGCAAGCACAAGTGGTGCTTTCTTCTTTGTTGGAAAGCAAAGTGAGTGAGAGAACTCAATTCTGATGTTCCTCATCAAATCACCTGTTCCTATCAGCAGGTGATTCACTAGGTTGTGTTCTTATTCTTTCTTGAATTTTAAGATGCATCTTTGACTTTAAAACAACTCTATGTACCTAGACCCACACTATTTAGTAATCCTGCAACCTGATGATCATCAATTAAGGCCATTAATCATGTGAATCACTTCAATTATTTGTGCTCCAAGTCCTTTGCATGGCTTAAGATTGAAGTGATGGTATAAAGAGGATGAAGGATAAGTCGCAAGAGATATGATGAGAATGTTAGTAGTATTGACTCTTTTCGTAGTTGGCAACTAGTCGTCGTCATTATTAGAATTTAATTACGCATTCAACATGATGAATTATTGAACATGAAATCAATACATAATAGAATCCATAGCAGTTAGGGTTAGCAACTAATGGGCATTGCTATCAATTTATAGACCGAGAGTAGGGATCAACCATGTTACAGAGAACATATGATACTTCTTCCACAAGAAGGCCCAATTGTTAATAAGCCCACATATCACTTAAAACTTTAGGCGATTGAAAAATTTATTACTCATGCCTAAGCGTCTTCGCTAACTTGCTTGCTTACTATACTATACTATACCATAGTAGGGTAGGCTAGGCTAACTCAGCAACTTACTTCTAATTGATAATACGGGGTCAGTAGCGCCACGATTCATTAGGCGCTTCGGGGCCTTGTCAGTTGGCTTGTCAATCAACTGACTCGCTTTCCTGAGTCAATAGGGGAACTACCCCTATTCCGACTTTGAACAGGAGATGACTTCCAGTATTGGAATCCATCCGACCTAACCCATCAGTCAACACTTATCCACTAATCCATACCTCTACAATAATTGTGCTAAAGCCATTACATGTGACAAGAGTCATAAACAACCTAACTTTATACTAAGGCTTACATCAACACTATTAAAGCTAAAATCATTAGCTACCTAATCATTTCCTCACTGAAACTTTAAGCTTAATTATCATTTGATGAATTTAGAGGTTGAACAGTTGCATTATGATCACAGTATTCCAAAATTTATTGATTTATGCAATAAATTAAACATTGATGACTGAACAGTAGAAGTGGGCTCTCTAACTCTTAATAACAGTTCCTTCAATTTCTTCTTTTGTTGATAATAATAGTATTCTCCTCTCAAACAGATTAACATAAAGAAATTTTTCAAAGCTGCCTACAGCTCTCGTCTCTCTATGAGAACTGTCCTAAATAGTACTCTCCATTGACAGTGCTCACAACACCTGAACTCAGAAAATGGCCAATGCCCTATTGAGTACCAAAGATCCTACTAGAACTGTTCAGAATCTTCCCATAATAACAGAACAAGAAAACTGAAACTGAACCAATATGATATCTGATGTTTATATACAAAGAGATCAGGAAAAGATTCAAAAGTACTAATTCTTAAAGATCAGATTGTGGAGTCTCTGATATGCTCTCCAAATGAGGCCTCCAGACACCAACACGGCCTCGCCTTCGATCCTTTTGTGTGGATAACTTCTCAGAAAGGATCTCACTCAAGTACTGATCAGAAATAAGTAGCTTTGTCACTGAAATGGAACTTCCATTGTTGTCCTGTTCTCTTCTCCTCCTCTGTTTTGCCTTTGATCCAGACGGGTTCTTCTCCGGTAGCGACGAAACTGGCATGAGGAAGTAAATCTTCCCACGTTGAAGCTCTGCATCTGGTGGTACAATCACAATCTTTGGAACAACACCATTGTCAGTCTCAGATGAATAAGATGGTTTCCTCAAGACATGTTTTGGATTTGCTTTCATGACTTCACCAGCTCGAATTCTGTGGCTGAATTCTTCAACATGCCCATTTGAATGTACCACTCTGATAACATCAAGGGCTCCACATGGTAGAATGCAAGAGATGCAGCACCTGATGCTGTTCTTCATGGTTTCTTTCTCACTCTGAAAAACAGAGTGAGAATGAGGGAAGCAGGGGAGAAAAATATGGGAAGAAGGGCTAATGATTTATTAATTGAAAAGGAAAGAGAAATGAATTCTCCTATTGGGATCCAATCAACTAAAGATGTGGTAAAAATATGTTTCTATTATTATAGAATTCCTTTCCCCTTCTTTCCTGGGAAAAAAAATTCTATATATGTTGCTTAGGATGAAATCCATGACTTGAATAATTGCACCTCACTCTGTACTTCTCTTTTGGATCCATCAAATAAGGGTCCCTCCCTACCCTTCAATTAATACCATAATAATGTGAAAGGGTAGCTTTGTGGGCGACACATGTTAGTAGATGACAAGGACTAGCAAGTAATCAGAATGGGATCAGGTATAAGAACACATGGCACTTGACGACAGAGATGCATGTTTGGCTCACCATGTGACACTTGTCTGTATATGAATGGATAGGACAGGTAAGGGTTTGGTGAGGATTGCTATTAGAGTGGGGTCCTTGTTTAGGAATTAGAGAAAGAGAGGGTGGTGCCCTTTGAGATTTGTTTATTGGGTAGGACATTTTTGGAGTTTTATGAGATGAGGAGCATAGAAAGATCTTCTTTTGAAGGAAGGGGGAGGGGTTATGATCTTTCAAAATCCTAAAGATAGATGTGGGAGTTTGTTTTCAATGAAAAGTGAAGTTGTAATGACTTTCACTTTATCCATCCCTTAGTGGATATAAACCAGTGAAGTGAGTTGATTCCAAGTGAAACATTGCATTGTGATTTGTCCTTTCACTCATAAAATTCAAAAAGAAGATAATGAGTTCATGACAGAGAATGGGTTCTTGGATAAAGACATAAGAGGTAATAAGGTTCATAATTTTCACCTAGACACTCTTGGGTTCAATCCACTTGGCACATCAGAGGTAGGGAGAGTACTTAAAAAAGCTAAATGTGATTAACCCACTTAACACACAGAAGAGGAATCCATGAACTTGGAGGTTAAGCAGTCTGATCTCTATGTCTGCTATTTGCAGCTGTGACCCATAACCAATTATCTGGTTTGGGTGGAGTGGTTAGTGGCTTCATGTGAGATGTAGAAGGGTAGGCCAGGGTCCTTGTGTTTGATAGCAGCTTTGGTAAATGTTTTGAAAGAGATTTATCCCTCTTTTTGTGGTAAAATTAAAGTGAATATATATATGTAGAGGCACATCAATGTGGCATCAAGGACGCAATGTAGGAAATGAGAATATTTTAAAGCTTGTTGTAGTGATCTTAATATTGAAACAGCATGGGTATGTTTGGTTGTAAGGAAAATTCAAAGGGATGGCAAGTGAAAAAGTAATTTTTGAAATTATTATCCCATGTGATTTTATAAATTACTTATTTAGCACAGAGTTTTGAATGCAAAGTAAGCTGAAATTCAATAATCAAATATAAAATGATTTGGAATTGATGATATACCCAAATAGGATAATGATTACAAAAATTTTTTATTTAAATATAAAAATTTCACTTCACTTCCCTTTAATTCCCCTTACAACTAAATGAAACCTAAGATTTTAGATTATGGTATCAACCCCAGTACTAGTCACTGTCAATATTAATATTGATACAGATTGATCGTCTAATAAAAATTACTTTTTTGACAATTTTTGCATATCTTATCAATGTTCTATCGATATCGGTCACCATCATACCACTACGGCTTACACGATATCAATACCTTAATCCATGGGTGAGACAAGTTACCGCCCCAAATCTTTGTGGTTCTTTTATGCAATGAATGCACTCCAGAGACAAGAATGGGAGGGGGTAGGGGTGTCAACGGTCCGGGTCGGTGCGGTTTCGGTCCGGTTCCACCGGTTTCGGTGTGAGTTTGGAAGAGACCGAAACCGACCCAATAAGGATTTATCGGTTTCGGTCCGGTGTCGGTTTCGGTGCGATTTGGGTTCGGGTTGGTACCGGTTTGGATTTATTAGGTTCATTTCGGTTTGGATCGGTTTTTTAAACCGGTATGAAGCCATTAGGAAACAACCAAATGATGAATTGTTGAACTTCGATTTCTTAAATCGATTTGTAACCGGGTTGGTTTTGATTTTTGGTCTAGTTTGAATTCGATTTTCCATACAAATGTATATAAAACTATTCAAATTTTAATTTTTTTAATGAATTTTGGAGTGTTTCGGTTTCTTACCGGTTTGGTTTCGGTTTCGGTCCGGGTTTTGAGCCGGTTTCGGTTTGGTTTCGGGTTCATCCGGTTTTTGGTGCGGTTCGGTTTGGTTTTGGGGTTACAATACTTGAAACCGAACCAAACCAATAAGGTTTCGGTTCGGTTCGGTCCGGGTTGTTATCGGTTCGGTCCGGCCGGTTTTACCGGTTCGGTTTAGGAATTGACACCCCTAGCATAGGCCATGCCCCCAAACAGAAAAACCACTTCCCAAATTGTTCTTAGAAAAGATCCCCTAAGCTATGTGTCTTGCATCACTGCACGGGCCAATGTAAGCACAGAGGGGGCATCCAAATGGGATTTGGATCCTCTCTTTGGCATTCATCGTTCAAGTCGACTCATAATTATTTGGATGAGTAACACATGATAAGGCGATGATTCATCGATTCTTGACGGCTATGGGCAAGACTTGGACGATAGGCGCTAAAGAGAGGAGTCAAATCTTTCCAAATGGGGTGGAATTTTCCTTTCAATAAGATGGAGCGATCATTTCATCCTTCCTATATCTAAATGTAGGTATCATAGAACCTAATAATCTTTTTTTTTTTTATTATTTTATTTTTAAATAGGTAAAAATAGAACATGATAAGTTATGAGGTGTGATGTGACCTTGTTCAACGAAAACCTTTGGATACTTTAGTCCATAAATTGAATAGAACTTAAAGAATCAAAGACTGATTGATCTAAAAAAAGTGAGAATAGACATAGATATCTTAGACCTTATATCAAGTATGACTTCTCAACTAGATTCATGTAATGTAATGTAACGTAACCGATCCCATTTAAATGAAATAACATGAGATTATTAATGT
>NC_056569.1:19156774-19162899 GCF_013358625.1 Macadamia integrifolia
AAACTATTCAAATTTTAATTTTTTTAATGAATTTTGGAGTGTTTCGGTTTCTTACAGGTTTGGTTTCGGTTTCGGTCCGGGTTTTGAGCCGGTTTCGGTTTGGTTTCGGGTTCATCTGGTTTTCGGTGCGGTTCGGTTTGGTTTTGGGGTTACAATACTTGAAACCGAACCGAACCAATAAGGCTTCGGTTCGGTTCGGTCCGGGTTGTTATCGGTTCGGTCCGGCCGGTTTTACCGGTTCGGTTTAGGAATTGACACCCCTAGGAGGGGGAGCTTAGTTCCACGTTGATAAAATAATGTACGATATTTTGGCTTATGTTCTTGGAAAGGTTTCTGCCCTGAAGCTCAGACTGTTGAATTGAACGTAATTAAGTGATATCAAAATGGATTATCCACGCACCGACCATATGGGGGTGAGAAAGAAGGATAAACACACTTTTAATAGCAAGCCTAACAATTTGATCAAGGTCTGCTAGTTGAACCATATGCCTAACAAACCGTGATGATCCATTTCATAGTTCAGGAAAATTTACCTAATAACTCAACGACCTCAATTTACTTGGCATTGACTGAACATTAGGGATTTACATCTTTGGAAATTTTCAGTTTCAATCAATATCGATCTGGATTGACCTGTATTGACCTAGATCGGTTGATTGATTTTACCTTTACTTTTCAAAAAATAAGAAAATTTTTTTTTTTCTAATGTCGATTATCCGGCTCAACCGATACTGATTTAATCTGACCAATCCAGCACCTATACTTAGAACACCTTGCACATGGGTTGACGATCCAATTATTCCTCTTTATCCTGACACAAAATATACTACAAAATACAGCAGCTTCTTCTTAAACATCTAAATTAAAAATAAAAAAATAAAATAAAATAAAACTAAATTCATTTGAAGAATTCACAATATTCTTGATTTGGTCTGAGAACCAAGGATTTATTTCTCGGTATCTGCACCAATATTGATCTTTGTCGATACTGATATGATACAAATTTTGGATTGATCAGTTTGTATTGATCAATTTTGTCCTTATTTTTCATAAAAAGTATATTTTCTTTTGCAGTTTGGAGGCCGATACTGATAATCGATTTGGATGAATCAGATATCAAAACAATGCTGCGAACTGTCATTGCAAGAATGAATCCTAATTCCTAAGTGATTCTTAGAAATGACATCGCTCAAGTAAGTTTCAGTTGAGTAAAATAAATCAATGCCGATGAAATAAGTTTTGTAACGCCCCGGCCCTATTAATCTTGCACAATATTGTCTTCTTTAGCCCATGGGCCTCAAGGCTTTAAAACACGTTGTGCCATGTTAAGGAGGCTAAAGGTTTTTAACTAGCCCAGTAATCTCTCCCTAGGCGATGTGAGACTAAAGTTTGTACACCCTCACCGATCTCCCAAACCCCTTGATACTTACCGTATTCTTGGTGGGGACATCTCACCGATCTCCCATGCGGGTTTGATACTTGCCATATTCTTGGGTAGTCACAAGTTTGTCTGCTTAAGGTCCTCTTTGGTATCATTTTTCTTTTTTGAGGAAATTACACTTTCCTCCCATTTATGTTTCAGGTATTACGCTTAGACTCCCTGTGAAGTTTGTAATTACAAAAGTAGGATTTCTTGCCGTTGGAGAGAGATCAAAGCGTTCACCTTAGCCGATTGACAACTAATCACCCCTATTTCCCTTGTTTAAATAAGTCCAGCCCACATTGTGTTGTTGTACAACTAGACGTTGACAGTGAAGACTTGCGGCCGATGGTTTTTCATGTTGGACGAGTAGTCTAGAGATTTTGATTTTAGTAAACAGGGTAATGGCAAAGGAAGTATATATATATATATATATATATGCTAGCAAAAACACACGTGCAAATGCACGTGTAGCAAAACATTTTCTTCTAGTGTATTTGTGTGGACAAAACTTAGGCATTCATTGTATTTTCACTTATTTTCTATAGTCAACAATCATAATTAATTTCTAAATTATTCAACAACTCTTGCAAATCTAAATATTGTAAGCTTTTACTCGTAATTTCTCCATCAAAAGTTGTTCATCCTTTTTGTTTTTTTTTTTGGTAAAAAGAATTAACTATCTTTTAAAAGTAATTATTTTAGAGCATAACTAAGATATGTATTTGGGTTAAGAAAAATTCTTATATCTAAATATGGATATGATGTAGCAAAAGCCTTTCTATCATCAAAAACAAAAAAAACAAAAATACAACGTAGCAAGTACCTTAATATTTCAATCAACATAAGAGTTAAGGCTTCCTACAATTTAACTAAATTTGAGTTTTGTTAGTATGACATTTTTTTTTTTTTGGCAGAAAGTTACGATGACAATTACTCCTAGGGAAATGGAATTTATGATTTACCCGTATCCCATTTGTAATCATCTCACACAATTTAGAGATAGAAAGAGAAAAAGAAAATGAAAAAATAAATATCTCAACATTCCTTTGATGGGTGACGGTTAGGTTAGCATTTTTGTCTAATGCACATGTGGCAAAACATTGGTAATTGGTGTGTGTATGTGTGGATTAGAGAAATTAAGGATTTACAGAATTAAGTTGAAATTTAATATCTAGTTAAGCATGTAAGACTTTTACATCTGTAATGCAACTTTAAAATTTAAAAGCATCTTAAATGCATGATCCAAATTTTAACAAAAGATAATAATTTTTTAAGGAGAATGAATCAATGGCATTGCTTAATCTTTCTCTATTTTAATTTTTTTGCATTTTTTGTCTTCATATTCTCAATGGGGTTTCTACAACCAGAGCATATACTACATTACGTGAGGTCAAGAATGGAACTACACTAAAATACATGGCATTTTACAATGGATTAAGTTTAAGCTTAACTAAAGTGCAAACTGAGAATCGAAAAAAAAAATTGATTAGAAGTTAAATGAATTCAAACAAAAAGAGGCCAAGAATGGAATAACGTACTATTATCAATATACATGAAAGTTCAAAGGAGATGATGCTTAGCTTGGAAAACTAAACTTTGACTTTGGTGAGAGGGTTTAAAAAATGTTTGGTGGTTTCAACTAAATAACTTTTATGTTCAAGTGTACATGAACCCAAAGCCAAATCATATTGTTGAACAAAAGTAGAGAGTAGGCTTGATCAAATTAGGTGTGTGGCTTAACTGAGAGTAGAAACACTTACATGCAGAGCAAATAATCCTGATCGTCTAATTCAATTGCACAAAATTTGTGATTTCTCAAATGTCATCATTGTTCACCCCATTGCACCGATGGTGAGATCACTAATAAAGAAGATGAAAGAGTGTGTGTGTGAGTGTGTGTGTGTGTGTGTGTGATTGTGATGTTGATCCATGCAAACAATCTTAGTTCCTTATTATCTCTTTCATAAATTAGTTTCAATGTAAGTTATTTTCCAGAATATGGAAATGGGATCTAGTTAATAATATGATTAAAGTGCAACTGAACACAAAATAAATAATATTAAGAAGTACATCAATAGACAAATTAGGACTCCAATTAATTAAGATCACAGACAAGGAAAATATACATGGTTAATACGGTACCACCTTAAGTTGACAGAGAGGAGAGTATAGATACGACAGGAGCTGTACATGATTTTGATCCACATGTCTCCCTGCAATTAGATGGTTT
Organism: Macadamia integrifolia; assembly: GCF_013358625.1. NCBI lineage: Eukaryota > Viridiplantae > Streptophyta > Magnoliopsida > Proteales > Proteaceae > Macadamia > Macadamia integrifolia. The sequence continues at coordinate 19,160,428 of NC_056569.1, forward strand.
GCACCTGCTACATCATCATAATAGGTGATGGAAAGCATCATCTTTTGTTTTTTTGGGGGGGGAATAAAAAGCATCATTACTAAAAGACTACATAATCAATCCCAAATTCAACGGGTATGGTAGAGATGACCATTCAGGTGCAAGATTTTATTCTTGGTTCCCTTTTCTTTGTATAACCTCGAATTCCATCTGCAGGTACCAATCTCTTCACGATAGTTGTGGTTATGGGTGAAGACGAGAACGCTGGAAGTGCAGATTCGAACAAAGGAGATGCACCTGTAGGCTGAATTTGGATTTGCCGCTCATTGGCAATACAAGGAAGGGGACTAGAAAAAGTTGGGAGAGAAAAGTGGGAGGAGTTTGAGAGAAAGAAGGAAAATAGAGAAAATTATTTGAATATAAATATAAAGAGAAATAAAATAGTAACGATACCAATAATTTATAAAAAAATATATAAAATAAAAAAGAGGACAAAAAATAAAAATAAGGGATAAAATAGTCAAATGAAAGATTTGCCATTTTGTGCTTTAGAGAAAATTATTTGAATATAAATATAAAGAGAAATAAAATAGTAACAATAATTAAAATAAATAAAAGGATACCAATAATTTATAAAAAAATATAAAATAAAAAAAGAATAAAAAAATAAAATTAAGGGATAAAGTAGTAAAATGAAAGATTTGCCACATCGTACTTTTTATATATATATATATATATATGGACGTGTGTGTATGTGTGTGTGATTCATTATGATTTATGAAAATCCACAAACCGAAAACAGAAATTCTACCGAACAATTGGGTTACAACAGAGCAGAAGAGCAGAGTTGCAGAGATTACAACTCTCAAAAGTGGATTACAGCAGAGTAGAAGAGCAGAGTCGCAGAGACAAAAACAAACAACACTGCCGTTCAAACCCAAAAACCAATGTCTCATCTTCTTCTTTTTACACAACCTTCGAACCCCGAGAGGGGAAAATTAATGAACATCAGAAGCAAGAAATCGATAAGAAAAGAAGGTAGTAACTCAACTATGACCAGTCTGACTGAAATCGGCTTTAAATAGCCAGAGAGTTATGTCTGCGGATGAACGGGGCCTTGAGTGACGGCTTCTGGACTCAGCGGGCTGTAATTAGGAGGTGTCGCAGCGGCTATTGCCGGGGTCGGATTGGGGAATGGGGTTGGTTGGCAATTGCCGCCATTGCAAGGGCTAGAAGAACACTGGGGTCAGGGAATGGTAGCTATCGCCGCTACACTTGCTGTTGTTCTTCTGGAGCCCATGCCAAAATAATCCGAAGCCCAAGATTAGGCCTACCATCACGAGCACAGAGATTACGAAAATAAAGATCTTCGTCACTTTCCCACATAGCACATTTTCCAGATGATTCTTCTTCTTCGTCTTCTTCCTCCTCTGCCCTCTTTTCCTTTCTTTTTTTGGGTTTCTTCGTTCCAAGAAAAATTCAAAACGAATTTGTAAAAATCCCAAAGTTGAGTGGGTTCCCATTTTTTTTTTTACAGGGAGATTCAGGATGAATACCTCAGAACCATAAATCGCACGCTCTCTGCAATTTCTCAAGGAAGAAGATGCAATTGAGAGATGATCTTCAACAAGATGAACAAGCTTCGATCTCCAAAACCATCAATTTCTCAAGGAAGAATAAATCCCAACTCTGATTTCAGATTTCAGAACCATCGAATTGTAAGCTAGAATACCGAGTATAAAGCATCTGGGGGTTTCTCAAGGAAGAACACGATAATAAGGTTGAGGGCAAATTCGTCATCTCCATTGGACCAAGGGTATTTTGGGATTCAAGACAAATTTGTAATACATTTAACGGTTCTCACTCACAGTCAGAGTACGGTTGATATAATCTATAACTTAGAAGAGAAGAATTTATAATTTCAAACTTCGCAGAGGAGTGTTGTGTAATACTTGAAACATACAGGGGAGGAGAGTGTCATTTCTTCTTCTTTTTTATTTTATTTTTCACGAAAACGGTTTTGGTTGCATTTGGTATCATTTATGGAGCTTGTTTCTATTTAAGAAGAAACACAAAAACCAAAAAGAGATCAAGAGTCATTTATGTGTTTTGACCAAAATTGATTTTCAGTTATTTTTGCGCCAAACTTTAATGAGTACGAGCTTTAAAGTCCCAATATGGAGGGGTGAAGTAGTCATTTGGTTTATAATTAGAAATCCAAGTCCCTTGCCACCTCTACTTCAGTCCAAAGTGAAGAAAGATTGTTTTAAGGAAGATGGGTGAAGGGAACATCTCTTCATACATTTCTTCAAAAAATCATTTTGCACATAGAGATATAAAATTATTTCTCACAAAAAATCAATTTTATCAAATAGTTAGGCTACATTTGGTAACTTTCTAAAAAAATGTTTATGGAGTTTTTCGTTCTATGGGAACGAACACAGAACAAAAAAACGGAATAAAGCGTTTCGTGCATTTATGGTGTGTTTTTTT
>NC_056569.1:19162919-19223381 GCF_013358625.1 Macadamia integrifolia
TGGGGCTCCTCATTAATCTGTCTTGGTTGGGTTTGGAATGGACTGATCCAGTCCAACCGCAGGCTGCAAGTCTATATGTGAAAAGCCCAGACCAGCCCAGTCTATGACCAATTAAGATTTTACAGAGAAGAAATGTTAAGCCCAGTGGCCCATGATCCCTTATTCAACAATTGCATTGCCACATTTCCATCCTATGTTCCTTCCTCTTGTGAGAAACAATATTATTAATGTTTTTAACCTAAACTGCTGTAAACAATGATGATCAAACATGAGAAGAGAATCAACTTTTAAAACTATACTATTAATTTCCATTTTGCCAAATGTGGCCTTATAAAATTTCCCTGCTTGCAGGGTTTTCAGGGCAAACAAAAATCTTATTTGCCTTGAGTGTTCCTCTTGAACATATAAGAGAGTGTTTTCAACATGTATACATTATTTCAAGATATATGTAGGCTAAGACGTGCCACTTGACAGTCCTTGAAGACCATATCTCCCTCCTATAGTGCAACCAGATAAATATGAAAGAACCTCCAACTTATAACAGTATGTTGGCTTTCAGTAGTAGTCGTGCACTCAGTTACTCGTACTATAAAGGATAGCGAACTTATAAAGAGAGAGAAGTATCATCATAAAATAAGAGGAAGGGTGCAGTAACGCATCCATGAAGCAACTCCATAGTACTCTAGTGCGTCAGAACAAGCAAGCAAGGGATGAGCCCAATGGAGAGTCAGGTGTGTGCCGAAACAAGCAAGTCCTTCCGTGCCCTAGCTGAGAGGGTGGTTGTAGATCAGGCTGGTTGTAAATCAACGCATGCTAAAGTGCAACGGTGGTCGTAGATCAGCTAGCACATGTTGCTTGTCCTCTAGGCTTGATCAGTTAATTCACTCAAACAGACAAGCATGGTTTAGTAGTTAAAGCAACTTTTGTTCATTTTCGCCTACATATCCATCGGAAATGCAGCCCTTTCAGGGGTTCCTTAGGGACTGATTCACTCTGCGTATGTTGACTAAAAGCAGAAAACCTTCCACTGACGGGAGATCATGTATTTAAACAGGATTTCTCATTACTCATGTCAACATTCTCACTTTTGTTATCTCCGGGTGTTATCACCAATGGCGCTTCAGTGAATCACTTGAGCTCTGATACATTTTTGGTGCCATTGAGCACGATCAATGAGCTAGTAGTAGTCATGCACTCAATTACTACACCCCTTTGGGTGTATCATAATTGTGTTCAAACTTGAAAAAAAAAAAAATTTGTCAACAAACCACGTAAAGAACATTCTATTAGAGGACCTATGTTTACTTCCCCCATGGTGTAGAAGTTGGGTGATGATGCAAACTCTTCCATGGACAATGGCAAGAAAAGGAAGCTTCAAAGGTTTTATGATGAATTTGGGAAAATTGTCTTTCATGGTCATGGGCTTATGATGAATTTTAAATATTTTTTTTGGTAAGTTACTTTTATATATCAGCCAAAAGCATGGATTTAGTGTACAGTATCGGAATCGAATTGGGTATCAATCAATTTTGAAATCAATATTGATACTGATATGATATCCGCCATATCGACCAAATAGAACAAAATTTCTCCCTAGATTTCAGTATCTTTGTTTTACTATTTTTCCCCCAATATATGGTAGCACCAATCTAATATCGATCAAGTATCAAATTTGATGTCAATTGATACCGATACAGTAGTTTTGATGCAGATTCTAAAACCATGGCCTAATAGAATAACTTACTAGTTAATTCTTTTTTTGGTCCAAAGTTCACAATCATGTAATAGTTGAAATTATGATCGAACCTTTTTTTTGGGTAAGGATCATGATGGAACTTGAGCTCCTCATAGAGACTTTTGTAAGGAGATACTTATAATATGCAGAAGCTTAATGTTCGGATTTGGATAAAACTCATTCTTAAAAGTTAGTCATCAAACGGATGGTGCCCAAGTTCTTATAGACTTATCAAGATCAGTGCTTTTGCATGGAACTCCAAAAATCTCCTTATCCATATACGAGGACATGTGGAAAGATGAGATTTTATCCCAAAAAAAAAAAAAAAAAGCTAGAAATGCAAAATGATGAAATGACGAAACCTTGTTCTGTCTTTTTGGTTTCGTTATAACAAAAAAAGTGAACAACTAGGGTAATTGTTCTTGAAACAAGTTCACCAAATACCTTTTTTTTTTTTTTTTTTTTTTGGTTGTTTTAAAACGACATTTTGGCATCAAAACTGAAAATTCTATTTTTAACACGTAACATCGTTTCTGAAACTGAATGACTATCAAACACAGTCTAAAGGGTTAAGATGTTTCCCTCATAGGTTGTTTCTGTTTTCTGTTTTTATAAGTCTTGCCATACCTATTGAGAGGGTTTCCTCTGGATGTCAATATAAAAGAATCTTCATGCATCACCTACAAAGTTAATGTATGAAAGAGATAATAATAAAAATCTTATGTGAGACAAAAAAAAAATACACTTTTCTTTTACTTTTTTTTTTTTTTTGATAAATAATACACTAATGTCATGGAACTTTTCTTTACATTTCTATTGTATTTTTAATTGTAAAAAATCGCCATACATATTCCAAATAAAAAGCAGAGGAGGTTAGCTTATTTTAAAAGAAAAAAAAAAAAACCCCTCTTTGGCATAGCCAAAACCAATTTGTTACCAAATAGTCAAGGGTGGAGTCTATCATGGTTCAAATAAGTAGAGATTGGATCCTTGGAATGGAAGTGATCTTTGATTTTAATTCAGATTTAGTTGGAAATGATCAGAAATTAGCTGGAATCGATATTAACCCTAGAAATCCGCTAAAAATCGGTGGAATCAACTAGAATTAGAATCAAAGATCGAGATTTGCCGATTCCGATCTTCAATCAATAGAATCAGAATCTATTGATTCCGATCTCTCAAACTATGGTTCTGCACACATTCTCGGAAGTCGTAAATTTCCAGGTGGCAATTGTCACATTGATTCTTATCCGCTCATCCCTGAGGAGAGTCAGATCCATGTATGAATTATTCTTGCCACCTTCTACCAAAAAAATCGAGCCAAACGTCAAGCATGTTGGGGAGGATCTTTTAACATTTGGAGAGGTTTTGAATCCTAGAGTGCTTCCAGCCGTCGGATGTAAGTCATCGGACAGATCCTTCTTCTTTTTCTCTTAAAACAAGAGTCGGTATTCCCAAGATCAGAAGCAATCTATTGTCCAATAACGTACCTAGTCTTTCCCCCAAAACTGGAAAAAAAAAAAAAAAAAACCTAGTCTTGCCATTGTTTACCATTTACCAAGTAAGCGACGTCCGCTGCAGCACGGCCCAGTTTTCTGGTGGTGGGTGTTTATTATTAGTAATCTGCGCATCCCAAATTTCCAAAGCGAGATAAAACGGTGGCGACTACCCAAATAGGCGGAGGTAGCAGCCCGCAACCGTGTGAACGGTAACCCAATTAAACCCAACAGCCAAGAAAGCAAGCAAATCAAGAAGAGAAGGGAAGAGAAGCTATGCCAGTCTTCAAGACCCCATTCAACGGCTACGCCGTAAAGTTCAGCCCCTTCTATGAGAATCGCCTCGCAGTGGCCACCGCACAGAACTTCGGCATCCTGGGTAACGGCCGCGTCCACGTTCTGGACCTCCCTCCGACCCCCGGAGCCCCCATCACCGAGCTCTGCTCCTTCGACACCGCCGACGGAGTCTACGACTGTACCTGGTCCGAGGATAATGACAACCTCCTCGTAACCGCTATTGCCGATGGCTCCGTCAAGCTCTGGGACCTCGCCTTGCCACCCACTTCCAATCCAATTCGTTCCCTCCAGGAACACACCCGCGAGGTTCACTCCGTCGATTGGAACCCAGTTCGTAGAGATTCCTTCTTGAGCTCTTCCTGGGACGACACCGTCAAGCTCTGGACCGTCGATCGACCCGTCAGCGTCCGTACCTTCAAAGAACACGCCTATTGCGTTTATTCTTCTGTTTGGAACCCTCGCCATGCCGACGTCTTCGCATCCGCTTCCGGCGACTGTACCGTTCGTATCTGGGATGTTCGCGAGCCGACTTCCACCATGATCATACCTGCTCATGAATTGGAGATTCTTTCTTGCGATTGGAACAAGTACGATGATTGCCTTATTGCCACTTCTTCAGTTGATAAGTCGATTAAGGTTTGGGATGTGAGGAATTTCCGGATTCCAATTACGGTGCTCAATGGGCACACTTATGCTGTGAGAAGGGTAAAATTCTCACCTCACAGGGATAGTATGATTGCGTCTTGCTCGTATGATATGACAGTTTGTTTCTGGGATTATCGGGTGGAGGATGCCCTTATTGGGAGATACGATCATCATACGGAGTTTGCGGTTGGAGTCGATATGAGTGTGCTTGTGGAAGGCCTTTTTGCGAGTACTGGGTGGGACGAGTTTGTTTATGTTTGGCAGCATGGGAATGACCCCAGAGCACCTTGAAAAGAGTTCAAAAGAGTTTTTTTTTTGGGGGGGGGGTTGCGGAGGGGTTGGTGGTGTTCGTGCTAGATTGAGAAGCAGATGCAGCTTCAGCAGCACCATTCATCATTGGAAATTGGAAGCGGAAGAGAATGGAGGGGTTCTTATCTCTTTGGGTATGTTGTAATTTTATCTGCTCTTTGCAGAGTAATTAGGCTTTCTTTTTGGTCCCTTGATAATACTGATGAATAAGTGACTGAATGAATGATTTACAAACAGAATGCTTCCCGAGTGCACCCAACTGAAATAAAATGCATTTAGTCCTGATTTGATATACTGAATTTCATAAATTTGGCATTCTGTCAACACTATTTCGAGCGATCTCGTTTTGTGCTGTTTTCATCATGATTCTATATCCATTTTGCCAGCTTATTCCCTCTTGTCTGATCAGGGAATGAATTCTTGGTCAAAACAACTTATCTTTGTTGTAGTTGTGCCCCTTTTATAATGCATTTGTCCATTATGAGGAACATGGTTTGCTATCTGTAGTTTGCGTTTGAAATGGAGAAGGCCTTATCATTGTGTTGGCTATCCAATGGGACAAAACTACAATGTGATTGTATGTGAAGATTACATACTTTTGTAAACTGTCGATCTTTTACAATTTTATAGTGTCACCTCTTACTCTGCCTGTGGTCTGCAAATGCGTCCTGATGTTGCCAACTTTATCCGTTTCTCTTTTGTTACAACATTCTATACAATTGCTACAACTAAACTATTTGACTGATATATAAGATTTAGCCATGAGTAATGTTAAGTTTGTCTCGAATTCTTGACCCGTTTTGAAGATTGACCCGCATGGTGAAACATTTTCTTCTGCTTGGGTGTAATCTCTCTCTTCTGCATAGTGAAACATCTTCTTCTTCGCCCGAAGACGTAGCACACCACACCGGTGTGTGAACCTCGTTAAATCTCTGTGTTGTGCAGATCTATTGTCTGTTTATTTCATATTTTTCTTGGTGTTTGCTCTAACAAGTGATTTTGTAGTTCTTTTGCAACAGTTTGCACTTCCTTCTTAGGGTGTAGTGCCCTGACTACTTTCGACGTAAACCATGATGGGGTGGTTTGTCATCCTAGGTAGGGGCAGTTTTTATGAAAATTTGATCAGTTCCTGCAACTGCTATGCTATTCCTCCAACTATTAACTTCCAAAAGAAGAACAATATTCTATCATTGTTCTTACTTCAAGTCAACAACTGTCAATTGGCCTCTATGGTTAATATCATCTGCTCAAATATATAAATGGGAAAGGCAGAAACCCAATTCCATAACAGATTAAAGCACATATCGGTAACAACAGTGACTTTCCGTAGAAAGTCTAATCTTGAGAGTTGCTAATTAGAACAGGATGTAGGGGCTCAAAGTTTAAATCAAAATGTGCAGGTCTAAACAAGAGGCCTTTTGGGTCAGGTTATGGGCCACGAACGTATGAGGCATGCAAATCACTAGTAGAAAGCCATTCTTCTTAACCAGTATATTTATGCATTTTTTTTTTTTATAAAAAATGAAAATAAATTAAATCAGCTTAAAATAAGTTCAGTACAGCATCAGCATCAAAGGTACCTCTAATCCTATAAACTCTTGCCATTTTTGCTAGAGCATTATTGGCAGGAAAAACAGATTGTTGAAGGATTCAAAATAGGTTTAGAAATGTTTAAGATAAAGTAAGATAGGTATCAGTTGCCGTGGCCAGTCCATCTTGTTCGCTGCTCATCTGATCTGCCATGCTTCCTGAATATGTGACTTAGTCTTACATCATTGTGCACAATGCACAGGATGCTATATAAGTATATGTATTCCACACTAGCATAGTTGTCAAGCTGACTAGGCGACCCGAGACATTCTCTAGGCGTGAATTAATGACTGTATGTAATATAGCAATGATAATTTTATATAATTATGTTTATATGTAACATATAAGCTATATCAACGCAATGTGATATAATTATGCTAATAATGATCTAATATGAAAACCCAACATCATAGTTGTCAAGGCATTAAGGGAAGACCGCTTTGTTAGTGTTGTCTTTATTTTTTATTTTTTCCTTCGCCACCACCCCCCTTGTCATCGTGATACCTATGATCAACATATAACAAAAAAAGCATAGGATATAATGTAACATATTCATAAAAAAACAAAGCAATAAACATAAATCAATGTAAACTCGTGTAGTGTCAAAAAGGCGTGTTGTCGCCTTGGACCCAAGAAAGAGCTTGGATGCTTAGGTGGCACCTAGGTGACGCCTTGACAACTATGCACACCAGGATTTTCTACAGAAAGAAATCTCACATCCCCTTTACACTTAAGGCTCAGTCATAAATACTCTCACAGAACCATTTTCCATTTACATAATCTCCCCACCTATCCTAAATGCTACTAGCATTCATATCACCAAAATCTAATATTTTTGACAACCATGATAGTACCAGCCTCTTGATCGTCCCTGCTACCGTAAGTTATGCCTCCTTCCATTCAAATATTCTGGTATTTCTCTCCATGCAAATGCTCCAGCAAACTCCTAAAGGGGTTGTCCTCCGTAGAAATTTTTCCCTCCCCTCCAAACAGCCTCCATCCAGTTCCACCATTTATGAGATTAGTGAATCTGAGAAAGTCCATGCGATCACCTTTCATCGATGAAATATCTACCCATAGAACCAATTCAAATCTACTTCTCAAAATTAGATGTACCACATCAAATTCAGTGCAAAGGCACCTTGTTCTTAAAACCAATTACCAAAAAATGTAAAAATGATGTGGAATCATGAACCCAGTAATAAAAAGGGGAATTAGGAGATCCACATAAAATCATTCTATTAATGGATAGATTTATACTTGCATAAGTAATAAAAACATATCAGGAAATAGCCTCTGCGAAGTGGGGGTAAGGCTGTGTACATTATGACCCTCCCCAGACCCCGCTGTGGCGGGAGCCTCATGCACTAGGTATGCCCTTTTAAGCAACAAAAACGAACAGAAGAGGATCAATTCTCATAAAGATATAACTAAATTGGGAAAGCATGTTCCTGACTGAGTCTCTAGAATTTTAGGGGAATGCATTGGTGAATGAATGGTGTGCTAAGAAGCTTAAAGAAATGTTCATTTGGAAATACATCCCCAAAAGACCTAAATCTTGCAGAGGAATAAAATATTTCTATCTGAAACTGCAACCTTGTCTACCCCGCAACAAGATCACAAGTATAAAGACTCAAATCAGAAAGGATCAATAACTCTGTATGGCAGAAGAAGAAAGAAAAAAAAAATTGATACTTGGACAGAGAAGGTTTGCCCCCGTGGTTTTGGTCATTCTCTTCTGAGTAGAGCTTGTAGGCAGTCCTTAATTCTAGAGCAGCTTGTAGTGATCTGACTTGGAATTCCTGGAACTCATCCTTGAGCCTTAATTTATAGCCAAATGGGTAGGTCTCTTTGATAGAGAATAGCCCACTTGTTCTCTTGCCTTATAGGGTTCTTTCGGTGCATGCTCTTAATCAAGAATGCCCACTTAATTGGATCCACCAATAACTATCTTACCAAAATGAAATTTCCTAATTGAAGACATGCAATAAGAATTAGGAAAAATTGGATCAAAGAGTGAGAAATGCTCTTTCTATCCTCAAGACACAAGGATACAAATATCTCTATTATGAATTGATGTGGTAACCTAGGATCGACCAGCTGGTTAGGTTAGGATCTTGGGAATTCGGGAACTGTGTGATGTAGATAGGGCTGTCAAAAGGACTCAAACTGACCAAACCATGATTCAGTTTTGTCCCAAGTCTGGACTTGGTTTAGTCCCGTCGAGCCAGCCTTGTTGGCCCCAATTTTGCACCTATGCGACTCCTGCATCCATTGAACCAGCATAGCAGCCCCTTGAAGAGTGCATATTTTACTTCCCTAAGTGGTCTTCTAGAAGAGCCATCAATTCAACCTGTCCAGCAGTTTCTATAACAGGTATGAACAGTAACACGTGAACAGTATTTTCTCAGCAAGTTTTGTTCTTCAAAAGGATCTTCTAGAAGCTATACAACTGTCCCATATTCAGCTGTAAGAGAATATCTCCACCATCCATTGATTTGGTCCAGCTAGCATAATATTTAGTTTCTATTTTTGTGTCCAAGCTAGTTTCCTTTTTGGTTAAGCAATTAGTTTCCTATTTGTATTTAGATTAGCTTCCTTTTATGTTCAATTGTTAGTTTCTAATTTTGTCAAGCTTGATTGGGAAGTTAGACACAAATTAGAAAGTCTTATTTCAGTCCATTAGTTTCATTTTTTTGTTATTTCTTTGTGTCCAAATTTTGTAAGGCTATTTAAAGTCCATTGATCATAATGAAAAAAGAGATTGAAGTTTATGAAAATTGAGTGTTTGCTCATGGCTGAGATAGCTATTACGGTATTACCTTGAGGGGTGAGATGCCCATCCACTAATTCTTCTTCCCCCTTCTCAACCCCATCATCGAATTCTCTTTATTTTCTTATTTTCATTTTATTTGTTTGTTGTGAGAAAGTGTTTGAGTGATCAAAGCAAGCTTGTTGAAGCCTAGAAGCACCATCGAAAGACCACTTTGAAGGCCTATAGCTGTTCTGCAGAACTTTCATAAAGTTTCCTAATTCGTGTCGACAACATAAATCTCAATTCAGCCATCGGAATGTCTCATCTTTTGAGGGTTTGTTGACCCATATAGGACCTTCATCTACTCCAAGTTTCAGCTCCATCTGAGCCATGGTTTGTAAGTACTTGAATTTCTCTCTATTCAGCTAGATTTTGAGATCCTGCCCATACTTGTTCAAAACCCAGTTTCTAGAGTACTTCTTTATTGGAAAACTAATTTTAAGAAAATTAAAACAATATGAAGTCAACTGGTCGATCCAGTTACAAGTAAAATCTCTGTTTTTTCCATCCAATAAAAAAAGCTATGTTTTATTTGTTTTAAAAAATATAATCAAGTGGATCAGCAACCGTTTGGAAGTTTTGAGCCCTTTTGCGTCATATTCATTTCGAAAATTTGGTTTGAAATCAATATATTTCCAAGGTTTTGGGATTTCTGATCAAGTCCAGGTAATTTTGAAAATTAAGGTTTAGTCTGCATTTTTCTCAAAGTTCAATCAACCCCTTTGCCTCTGTGCGTTTCCAGGCAAAATCCATGTATAACAGAATTTTCCAAGTAAAAATTTACATTTTTATGCTGATTTCACCTGAAATTTTGTCCTTACTATGTGATTTTTACCTGGAAATAAATAAATAGAGCATTAAGGCCCTCAAGGCGAACTTTTTTGTGGTTCATCATCAAAGTGCATGACCAGGTCTCTCCGTAGTCAAACTAAAAGGGTGAAAAAAATACATGGAAGCATTTTCAAGTCTTTGATTTTATCTTGTTTCAGAAAATGTTAGCCATTAATATAGTTAGTTGAGTGAGGGGACTACTCTTTGGTATATTGATGATATCCAGGGTATGTTTGCATGGAAGTAAATTGCCACTATGAATCATTTATGGTGTCTGCATTTATTTCTCATATATTATGAATGATAGTGACAAGCTGAAAGTTTTATGGCAAGATTATGTAATGCATGTTATTTCTATTCTGCTTTTACTCAAGACTGCATGTTATTTCTATTCTGCTTCTACTCAAGACTTTCTGTTGTTTGGTAACGCTTAAGAAGTTGCTTTTGGAAGGGTACTGCATATGCAATGAGCTGTGCTAACATTTACTTGCTTGTATATTCGCTGATTGGGAGTTGGTTTGATTGAATAAATGTTAATTTTTCATTAGAATGGTGGTTCTGTGTGTCTTCTTTACATTGAATGATGAATATTATCTGGACTCATGTCTATTCATATGTAATATTTCTCAAAACACTTTTATCCATTTTTTATGTCTTCTGGATATACATGGAAGAAATCACACAATAGGTTGTGAGGTTTTCCTACTACCTCCTTATTAAATGTAGAAAGTGTTTTGTTTTATAATTAGCAAAACCAATGTATTAGAAAGAGGAAAGATTTTCTCTCTTGGACTCAGATTGATAGAACACACTTGACAAATGAAGGCATAAAACCCACATTTTCCAATTGATCCTGATGTCTGAGATTGAAATACTGCAGATATCTTTCCCCATTTTGGGACCAGAAAAGTATAAGCTGTTTCACCCTGGTAATGTGGGATTGCAAGGCAACCGAAGAGGGGGATGGATTGAGTACGTAAATTAAAAATTCTAAAATACAAACTCACAACCCCAAGCAAGAATGTAAGGGATAGAATGAGAATAAAAGAGCCACACAAAGAGAAACCATTTCATAGTGGTTTGGCACACTTGCCTATGTTCAATCCCAAAGAGATACTCACCCTCCTTGGCGTCTCCACCAACCAATACTTAATTTCGCAGGTGCAACTAAAAAAACCCTTATAGGTAGTTTTCCCAATGGCTCATTACCAACCTGCCCAATCACCCTAGTGATTCTTCTCGTGTAGGACACACCATACACACAAGGACTACTACAACTCTTACAAAAAGAGTGATAACAATACAAAGCCTCTAAACTAGGCAAACATACAAGATAAACTCTCTCTCAAAAACATTTAATGCCCAAGCCAAAATAAATTCTCAGGGTAGGTACTGATTTGTATATATAGCCTTCATGAATCAGAATGAGATCTTAAGAGTTCCTATTTATAGTCAAGAAGAGTCCAAAAATAACTAATCACGATTTTGGAAATACTCTTCATGGACATCTACAAGGCTCCAATGGTAAAAAATATAGCTGTTGTACTCTTAACGGGAATAAAAATGGCTTAATAAGGTAACTCACCACGGATATCAATGAGGTTCCTTAAGCGTCCGTTGTGTTTGGTGGACATCGATGACATCTGTCAGGCGTCTGTCAAACAAGGGACTGAGACCTGCAATTTTTCACTCCATTCGCCCCTGATGCTGTTTCAAGGTCCAAGTCACTATGGTCAATGTTCTATCCTAAGTTTTGACTCCATTAAAGCTTAGGTGACTTATTTCTAGGGCTTTTTGGGCTTGAGAGAGTACACATAGGATTACATTGGAAAATCAAAGAAAAAGGCAAATCTTATGACTATTGAAGCTTGTCTTCAAGGTCTTGCTTTCAAGTCTTGATATCTTCAATACTTGATAGTTTCATTTCTTGATGAAGTTTTCAATTTGATTCTTCAAGCTTCCAACTCTCTCTATAAATTGAACTTGCTTGCTCTTGATATAATGAATGCTCTATGGTGTATAATTGAACTCTTTACTTCCTTTGGTCATCTTGGGATTGTATTGACCTTTCACACACAACACACATGTTAGTAATCCCAAAAGCCATCAACCTCACGTTGGGTTCATCACCAAAACATAAGCTTAAAACTCGTATGCCAACAGGTAGCAGTTTCATATGGTAGTTAGCTGAATTCAAAACCCACTTTTTGCAGGTGAACCAAATAGATCAAGAAGCTGCTGATAGACCTAATCTCCAGAGACTAAGCAACCACAAAGTTTCAGCTTTCCTGTATCTCTGAAATCTGATTGGTCACTTTTATTATGTTATAAAAATCATAACGAATCCTATTTCTTCTTGATCCTCCCACCATTTTTCGCTTTTTGTGTGTGTGTGTGTATACACACCATGTCAACAGGCTTTCTGTTAAACATATACCTTCTTTCTACCCTAATCGTTTCTTATTTTATTTTCCAGCCTTAAGTGCCACTAATTCCATCAGTAAGTTGCCTTCTAGTAAGTTGTCCTACATAGAACTTTTCTGTTTCAGGGGAAAGTGGGGTTCTATGTTACAGTAAACCCCAAAACCATAAAGATTGTGCCCGAGGAAGACTTTGCATGATTGGTTGATAATTATTGGAACTCCTTTATATTTAAGTGGAAAGTGGGTTTTTCTACTTCTGTGTTTTGTTGAATATAAAAAAGAAAGTCATATAAAGGTAGGAAGTGTTTTATAGGGTTGAGATGAAAAAGAGTTGCTTATTAGAAGAAATTCCTTCGTTGATGAGTAAGAGTGAAGGGCCGCCTTGCCTGAAGAGGAAGCAAGAGTCTCAAATTAGGAAAAACTCAAGAAGCTTACTTATTTCAAAGTGATTATAAGTCCATTTTATGGTGTGAGGAAGGGGGTGAAATGTGAATGTTTCCACTTTGCAAACCTGAAGATTTTTAACTACTTCATGAATATATTCGGTGTGTTGTTTTTGACCCAACCTTGATGGACAAGTGACCAATCAAATGGAACATGATGAAGACTGGAATTATTGAAGCATTAGGGGAGTGATCTATGAAACGATTATGATGGCTTTAGTATTAAAGGTGTTGGGAAAATCTTTCCTCGTCAAACAGTTCTGATGAAGTCTAGCCCTATCAAGCAGTTTTTACTTAACCTATAAAATTTTTAGGCAGCTCTTTGATGGTTTCTGTATGGATTTTTGCTTTAAGGATGGAGTTTTGACAAGCTAGAGTTATGGAGAACATTTATGGAGTAGGACCTCTCTTTTGGATCTAAGCAAGTGTAGTGTAGGTAGGCAAATGGGTGGGGTTGTCTGGGGCTCTATGTGCATATTCCCAACCTGCTACTTGTTAAACAAGCAGTGGGTAAGCATCCTGAGCAGAACTCATTTATATTCAAGCAGGTTTTGGTGGCCTGCATAATAATCAAATCTAAGCATCAACAGCAAAGAAACCTATTTTATTAATCAGACAAATTTCTCCATGGGCTTTATTTTTTACTCATGGCAGCTTAGCTGGCACTGAAACTTTGTGAACCTTTTGTCTCTGTCAGTTTCCCAGCCAAAATAAGATATCGGTATATAGATTTCATCTATAACCTGTCCATGGTGAACCTCTCCTTTTGATGCACTGATCTCTATTGTGCACACCATCCAGCAGATTGTGGAAGATCGCAATTCCAAATTATTTCCTGTTTTAGTCATAAGCCATCAGCTACCAATAAATGTTGTGAATTCTGCTAATATAGAGCAGCAGTCTTAAGATCCTGGATTTTTTTTTTTCAGACTGTGACTGAACTATGATACTAAAAGATATAATAGAAGTCAAGCAACTGATCTTAAGAGGTGATTGGTGGGAAGGAGGGGGAGCAGCTGATCATTTATCTGATCTTGTGCTATTGATGCTACTACTGCATTCAGGAATTTAGCTTGCAAACTCTTGAATTTTGGTGTTCCCTAGATATCATCATATAAGAATGCACTCTGGAAAATACCCTTGTGCTAGATTTCAAAATTCTGTGATCTTCCTAAGGTCAATTCGAATTTCGTGACTCACTGAGAAGGGAGGCCAGCAGATCAATCTTCCAGGTATTGTTGTTTTCTCTAGACCCCCATGATTTACTTCAGAAGCACCAAGTATCCACTACATCTCTGTCCCTGAAATATCAGAAGATTTGGATATGTCGATGGAATCGATCACAATTATACATGCCCTCATCCCTACTTATTAGATTTCCACTGGGGATTCATGAACTAATCCGGTGCCTTTCGTGATGGAACCTCCTGGTGTTTCTCCTTCCTTTTGAGCATATATCTGAAATTTGCTAGCTGCCTCATTCAATTGGAACTGGGCCAATCGATTACGTAGGTAGTTTCAGGTTTAGTGAACATGCCAAGTTTTCCTCATCAATGGCTTCATTAAATGTTAGCACAATGAATCAAGCCACGGTGAGTCTATTAGCTATAAAAACTCACCCCAACCCAAACCCTTCCATTATTAGTTGGGTTTACCATGCCCCAACTCATAATTTTGCAATTACAGTTTGATCCCACTATATTTTGTTTAAGCGTTGGCCTAGTAATGAAGTGGTACTTTTTGGCAAACTTGTAGTTTGGATTTCGATAATGACACACTCATGTCTCGTAGTACACCTGAACATAGATATTTTATCTCTGATATGAAAATTTTCTTTTTCCATTATATATATATATATAATTGGACTGGAGCAATCTGGTTTTTCTCTAATATACCTAGGCATTCATTTATTGTTTGGAGATGCCTTGGGGATGCTCTCCCCATTACGGACCAGCTCCTTGAAAGAAACATACAAATGAGGCCTTTTTGTTGCTTCTGTAGGGCAGGACTTGATACAAAAGATCACCTATTCTTTGAGTGCAATTTTATAGGAGAAACTTGGATGGATATGCTTGTGTCCCACCCTTCAACCACCGAATAGGAAACATATTGGTTGTGGCCCCTTGCGTAGCTAATACTTTGGGGGATGTGGCAACATTGGAGATATTGGGAAGCTTGCATTGTGTGCTACTATTATTACCACATTTGGAAGGAGTGAAATGGTCGTCTGATGTGCAGCAAGACAAGACCAAAGCTGACCATTGTTCGAGACATGAAAGTTGATATTGGGAGAAGTGCCGTTCCATCATCTCCCAAGGAAGCCATTAGGCCGGAATAGCAGGCTTATAGATAATTGGGTTGTGTATGTGGTATCAATGATCCCATAGTGTTCTAATGGAAAGTTTTTCCCAGTTTTGTTCTTGGTTGTAAACTCTATACTTTGGGCCTTCCGTTGGTTTAACCCTGATAGTGCAGCGATTTGGATTGGGTGGGAAACTTTTCCATTCGGATTCAAGGGAATAAATTCAAGAGGGAATGCATGGTTATCTTAGAACTGCAATTAAAGTTCTTCCTCGCTTGAACAATAGTAAGAATTGATTCTTTTCGATGCTTTGAAACTCCAATCTACGTTTAACGAAAGAGGGTTGTTCTCCACTGAGAAACTAGGGTTTGACTAAGCCCACTTTCTCTTTCACAGACACACCCACAATGAGAGAGAGGGGAGACAGAGAAATCAACTATGGAGAGGAAGAGCTCCAAAAATTTGTGTAGCTCTCTCTCCCTAGCCTTTTCATAATAAAACCCCTATTAGAGTTTCCTTCTTTGATCTATTCTTTGTTTCCAAAATGAAGAATTTCAAATCTTGATGGTAGAGAATACTTTCCAATTTGAAGAACTATTTTGCTACTCAAGTAGGAAGAGTTAGAATTTAACAATGATTCCTCTCTCTTTAATTATGCAATATTATAAAATCCAATTATATTTCATTTTATCTATTATAAATAACAAGATAATCAATGAATATTTCCCAAAATTGTCATGCACAATTAAAATCTTTAATTTGTATATAAGACCCTTCGCTTAATTAATATCCTATAATCAGCTATAGGACATGTAATTTAATACTACCAAAAGCCAACTCATTGTAATGTCTATATCATATATCCTATGATCATAATCAGATGTCAAAAAACCTTTTAAATAAAATTTAGTAAATAAATATTATAGTTCATATTAGAAAATAATCTTTGTAAGAAATTTACAAAAAACATTGGTACCAGATTTCTTCCCGATCAAGTATAAACACTCTCTCTTCTTGATAATCCCCAATTAAGGGCAGTGAATCCCATGTTGAATCTCTTTCATTAATAATATGTGATCACGTGTCCAATGCACCAATATATAGTCGTAGGACGTCAATCATTGATTTATCATAAAACGTGATACAAACATTGCAACAAATAAGATCTCTCAGGTGAAAGGTCGAATGAAGAGTACGAATCTCGTCCTCACACAACTGTTAGTAACATATGTGAGATTCTTATGAGATATTTTTTCTATACACCCATAGTACATGTACTTATGTACCGAAATCATATCCCTAATAGTATACAACGTGACAATAATATGAATAGGATATTTTGTCCTATCCTTACCTAAGAACAATTTTGTGTGAAAATCTATGGAATAACTTATAAGCCCATTAACTAAATGCTATGCATAAAATAAACTATTTTATTAAATGGACTATGTTTGATGGATACACATTCCCAGAATCTTCTCCTTGCCTTAGGGTTAAGGCTCTCTTGCATGTACAATTTTTCTCCCTCTCCTTCTAAATAAAATTCATCAACTTAAACATAATAATAATAAATAAATCACAGTTTTCAACTTTCACATTATTTATAATTTGGTGCCTATATAGGTGAAAGTAGAGTCCATGTTTAATATAATGGGCCATAAACTTAAGCACAATACCAGTCATCGTCTTTCAAAGGAAACATATCGTTCCTAAATAAAATCCTAATTGAACACAACCCTATTCTAAAGAGAGAAGAATTCAACAACATAAAAGGACAAAAGGAATGAGTGAGGCCTCCTTTCAACCCAATAGGCATTTTCCTATTTAATCAATCAATAAAATTGATTAGGTTAAGATAATCGTATGTGTATGTTTTTTACTTTTGAGATCCATATAAACAACACATATGGACCATCAAAGTGGATCCTATCTACACCTTTTTTTAAATTTGATTTGTCTGGAAAATGTAAACCATCATCGTGATGCACACCAACAACCACCATTAACTCACAATGAGAAAAAAAGAAAAAAGGCAAAAACTTGAGCTCTAATACCAATTGACATGCACATGGAAATAGCATATCTTTTTCTTTGAAAAGGATAAGGATGTGAGAGATAATTGGTATCACAACTTGGGAATGGACCAAAGAGTCGCGAGATTGGAGGGAGAAATTAGTTCTCTTAATGAGGGACAATGAAAGTGGGTCCCACCTAAAGTTAATGTTAAACACAATTATCTATAAGCTTTCAGTCATTCGTACAACATTAAATTATAAGCTTTCTGTCATTCGTAAGTCTCCAAATGTTAATCTGGTTAGAACATGCTCCTTTAAGTTAACGGCCCCGGGTTCAACGAGAAGAAAAAATCAGTCATGGGCACGATAAGTGTTTTATCCAGGAGCGTTGCAACCATCAACTTTCCCAATGGAAGCACCATTAGTTGGGCTGAAATTGTTCCGATGCCTATCGGGTGCTGACGGAACTAGAAGAATTGGTTTGTGAAGGTAAGCACAACACATGAAGAGAGAGAGAAAGAACTTATGATTAATGTTACAACCTACTACGTGCCCAAAATGGAGGGTTCTTTAAGTAAACTGGCTTCATACATCAACGTTTGAGTTGACATATGAAGCTGGCCAAATAAGTGTGTGTGTGTGTGTGTGTGTGAGAGAGAGAGAGAGAGAGAGAGAGAGAGAGAGAGAGAGAGAGAGAGAGAGAAAACTTATGATTAATGTTACAACCTACTATGTGGCCAAAATTTAGGGTTCTTTAAGTAAACTGGCTTCATACATCAATGTTTGAGTTAACATATGAAGCTAGCCAAATAAGTGGGGCCAATGCTTCAAGAGTAAATAATTTTGTGTGAGATTGATGGTAGGTCCCTGTGTGTGACAATTAAATGAACTAATCTATCACATGAGGAATCTAGCTTGCCAAATAATTGGGGCCAGTGCTTCAAGAGTAAATAATGTTGTGTGAATCATACATATATATTAGTATCATGGATGAACAAGTGAATATGTAAACCAATCAAAGACATGAATAAATATTGTTACCTTCCATTAAAAAGGGACATGGGATACAGTGGCAGCTAACGCAGTGAAGCTCATGCCATAAAAAAATACAGACATGACACTAATATACACTTTACTATACTTATTATATGCTTGTTGGTCGAATGTGAATGTCTTTTTGTCCAACATCCACATGATGTTGTAAGGGTTTCCAGATTCATCAAAAGTATTACTTGAAAAGATTGAAATCTCTTGGCTTCAAAGCTATCGTTCAATAAAGGATTGATATTGCAACGTAAAGAGTAAGATACGCACCCACAAACGAATATATAATAGAATGAGTTGGATAGGCCACTGGACTACCAAGAAAGGCCGACACCACATTTCAATCAAGCCCAAATGATAAGAGGCCCATACCATGTAGGCCTCCACTGATTTGGTGGGTTATAATTGATTTGGGCCATATCCAACAAATGAAAGAAAGTGCACATAATGAAGGAAAGAAATAGGCTGGGATGATAAGAGTAAGCGAAGCAAGAAACGAGGGCTATGAAGAATAATTGAAGCCTAGTCAACCTACCCTTTACCATATTTTCCTTCTCATGTAGAACCCTGCAAGTTCCAAGCATAAGAAGGTTATCACTTAATCATAATAACTAACTATATAGTGTCTTTGTGGGTGTATGTAAGGGTGTAGAGTGAGAGAAATCACCTAAACAAGGGATCCTAGTCACCACATGTAGGGTGAATCAACAAGGTACTTCTTGAAGAGGCTGGCAAAACCATACCCATCCATGTGTTTGTCACAGGAAAAGAAGTGTAAGGAACACATTTAACAGTAAATTATAAAACAAAAATAGAATCCTATACTTACAAAGAGAAATATATACCTGGGTGGTTAGGGTTAGCAAAATGGCAAGAAGGGGCTGGATTTCCATCTTGTAGAAAACTTTGACAATTTGCAAAGTATATACACTGTCAGTTCCAGCACTAGTAAAGAAGCTAGTTAGAACATGCTTCTTCATGTTAAATGGCCCCAGGTTCAACGAGAAGGAAAATCAGTCATGAGCACGGTGACTGTTTTCTCCAGGAGTGTCACAACCATCAATTTTCCCAGTGGAAGCATCATTAGTTGAGTTGAAATTGTTTCGATGTCTATTGGGTTCTGATGGAACGAGAAGAATTGGTTTGTGAAGGTAAGCGCAGCACACAAAGAAAGAGAGAGAGAGAGAGAGAGAGAGAGAGAGAGAGAGAGAGAGAACTTATGATCAGTGTTACAACCTACTATGTGGCTAAAATGAAGGGTTCTTTAAGTAAAATGGCTTCATATATTAACGTTTGAAGCTAGGCAAATAAGTGGGGCTAGTGTTTTAAGAATAAATAATGTTGTGTGAGATTGATGATAAGTCCTTGCGTGTGATAATTAAATGAGCTTTTTCTATCACATGAGGAATTCAGCTGGCGAAATAAGTGGGGACTGCCTCAAGAATAAATAACGTTGTGTGAATCATACATATATATTAGTGTCATGGATGAACAAGTGAATATATAAACCAATCAAAGACATGAATAAATATAGTTACCTTCCATTAAAAAGGGTGACATGGGATATAGTGGTAGCTAACGTAGCAAAGCTCATATCATAAAAAAATATTGAGATGGCACTAAGATACACTTTACTATACTTATTATATGCTTATTGGTCGAATGCGAATGTCTTCTTATCCAATATCCGCATGACATTGGAAGGGTTTCCAGATTCATCAAAGGTATTACTTGAAAAGATTGAAAACCTCTTGGCTTCAAAACCATTCGTCCAATAAAGGATTGAAACTGCAACATAAAGTGCAAGACACACCCACAAGTAAACATATAAGAGAATGGGCTAGATAGGCCAGTGGACTACCAAGAAAGGTAGACACCACATTCCAATCGAGGATAGCAGGCCCAGACCATGTAGGCCTCCACTGATTTGGTGGGTTGTGATTGGCTTGGGCCATATCCAACAAATGAAAGAAAGTGCAGATAATGAAGGGAAGAAATAGGTTGGGATGATACAATAAACGAAGTAGAAGACGAGGGCTATGAAGAAGAACTGAAGCCTAGTCAACTTACTCTTTACCCTATTTTTTTTCTCATCTGGAACCCTGTAAATTCCAAGTACAAGAAGGTTATCATTTAACCATAATAACTAACTATGTAGTGTCTTCCTGGGTTTATATAAGAATGTAGAGTGAGAGAGAGATCACCTGAACAAGGGAGTCTGGCCACAACATGTAGGGTTAATCGACAAGGTACTTCTTGAAGAGACCGGTAAAACCATACCCAACCATCTGTTTGTCACTAGAAAAGGAGTTTAAGGAACATATTTAACAACATAAAAGGACAAAAGGAATGAGTGAAGTCTCCTTTCAATCCAAAAGGCACGTTCCCATTTAATCAGTCGATAAAATGGATTAGGTTAAGATAATCGTATGGACATGATTTTTACTTTTGAGATCCATATAAACAATACATATGGACCATGAAAGTGTGTTCCACCTAAACCTTTTTTAAATATATTTTATATAAAAAAATGCAAATCATCATCATGATGCACACCAACAATCACCATTAATTCACAATGGAAAAAAATAAGACAAAAATGCTTGAACTCTGATACCAATTGATACGCACATGGAAGTACCATATCCTGTTGGATGGAAAAGATAAGCATGAGAGAGATAATTGGTGTTAGAGCCTGGAAATGGACCAGAGAGTCGAGAGATTGGAAAGAACCACCTCCTCCCCCAAAAAAAAATTATTTTTGAAAAGTGAAAAAATAAATAACATATGTAAGGTTTTCTTTACTTGCCATCGATTATTGTGTACAATCAGGATTTTAATGGATAAAAAATTATGAACATCCCACAACCTACTAAAGAAAGCCCAAAACCCATCTCTTAAGGATGTAAATTTGAAATCAAAATCGTTTACCCAAATCGAACCAAACCATTTACACCGAAACTGTGAAACTGTTTATTAAATTATTCGATTTTGGTTTTAAAATTGAAACCATGATTCGGTTTTGGTTTTAAAGTTTAAAACGTTGGTAAACCGTTAAACCGATTAATATATACATAGTAAGTTTAAGTCATTCAATGCTAACTTTACATACATTTCAATAAAAAAAATTAAGTTTACATTAAACAACTATTAAAAAGAATATAACAATAAACTATTCAATTCAATGTTACAATTTACATCCAATTCACTAAAAATTTTAAAGATAAAGAAGTTTTTTGGATAAAAAGTTAGAAAACATAATAAAATTTTTTAAAACCATTTAGAAATGGTTTCAGTTCTCGTATATGAAACCGTTTATTAAATGATTTGGTTTTGGTTTTACCTAAAAATTCTTACACCGAACCAAATAGAATTGTTCACACTAGAACCGAATCAATTAACGCCCTTACCATCTCTAAAGAAATAGGTATAAGTACTAAAAAAATTTCCAAGACTTGACTTAGGCCCCGTTTCTTTAGAAGAGACTTGATGGGGTGGGATTTCTGACAGTTATCCCACAAAATATGTAAGATATGGGTTGTTTGGATGCAAGGGGTGGGAGAACCATGGGATAATTGTCAGGGACACAGAAATCCTGTCAGAAGGTTGTTGCTTCCACCCCTTCCATTTCAAAGTCCCACCAAATTGGTGGAACTCTTGTGGGAAAGAAGATCTTGGTAGAAGACGACTCCAATGGCTCTGCCTCTTCTTCTTCAGTTCAGTTTCTTCTCACCCAACAAAGTTAAGAAGGCTACGATCGTGGTGGAAGAACAAATAGAGGTTTTCATTTCTTGTGGAAAAGTCGATCTCTCCAACATCTCTGCCTCTTTTTCTTCAGCTCAGGTTCTTCTCTCCCAGCAAAGGTAAGAATGCTACAATCTTGGTGGAAGAACAAATGGATAGAAGGAAATGTTGCTTCTAACACTACTTTAGTTTGTTTTTAAGTAAGATCTAAAAGGGTTTTCATTTCTTAGAGCCGGCTCCTCTATCTCCAAAGAATAGAGATCTTAGAGGTCAATGGTCTTCCTTAGAATCATCTACCTTTTTTTTTTTTTTCTTTTTTCGTTTTACTTTTTTTGTTTTTGTTAACTTTAGCTGCTAAGCAAGTGTTTTTGGGTTCTTTGTGGTCTGGGTTATTCTTATACTATATTACCTTTCCTTTTTCAGAGTTGCTGAACTATGATTTGAGTTGCTTTTCTTTATGATGGTGTTGATTGTTGGTTGATACTCTGATCATTCTGTTGCTTGTTATTTATTTTTTGAAAGAGGATTCCCTTGAAAATGGTCGGATAGAATGATAATGTCGTTCATCATTACAGTTCGGGAGCTTGAAAGTTGTAGAATTTTTTGTTTTGCCTACTGTGATGCTATAAATGGCATGTGAGACTAAGGCCCTGTTTGATTTTGTTTCTCCTATTTCTGTGTCTAGAAACAACTGAAACAACTTTTACTGTTTCTGTGCTAAGAAATACTTTTTGGAAATGCAAAAATATATTTTATTTTCTATTTCTCAAAAAATTTTCAATAATGTAGTCGAGTTCAAGATATGAGTGAAAGCATGACGTTGTAGGAATACAACTCATGAGTGAAGGCATGACGTTGGAGTTGCATGTATGCTTCATAGAGATGAGCTTCAGAAGGATGAGGCAATCCAAAACTGTGAGCTACGCAAAACCAGGCTGGAATTGCCGCATTTGGATAGCGAGAAATTTCAACAATGGGTTGGGGGTTTGGGTAGGTCGAGTGAAGTATCGGGTTTTTCACAATTTTTGTAGCTCCCACTTGTTTCTCCATTCTTGTTTTCAAACACAGAATTAGGCATAATTTTATATTTCTTTTTCCAAAAATAAGTGAAACGAAACAGAAAAATCAAACGGTTTTTGGGGTGTTTTTCCATTTCTGAGCACAGAAAAACGGAAAAACCGTTTCTAGAAACAAAATCAAATGAGCCCTAAATCTTGCAATCCCAAGCTCTAATACTCTATGGGGGAAATTAATGATCAATCTACTAGCAAAGCATCATTCTGTGACAGGATTTCTATTTCAAAATGTCTATTCAACAATGAATCAATTACAAGTCTATTTATTAAACTGAAGATTTTATTGGTTTAAAAAAGGTTCAATAATGATAAATCTGGTATTTTAATCCTCTAAGTATGTATGTTCTACAAGAGACTAGACCTAGAAGGTGGATCTCCAACCACAGAAATAACAGGAAAAATGACAAGGACTAATGGACAAAATAGAAGAGAATAAGATAAGAGCAAAAACCAGACGATTTAAAGTAGATGAACTAGAGGAGAAAATTAATAACTAAGGGAAGATCTGATTGTCTTGAAAACTTAGTCGAGTGGGGATCCGGATCCTCTCCATAGAGCCTAGGGACCATATAGTAATCCCACAGCTGGGAGGACCCGGGCATACGTCTCAAGGTCACCCCAACTGTGAGATCACTCTATGGTCCATGGGCTTTATGGAGAGGAATCCAACCCGTCGAGTGGTCTTCTTGATGAGGACTATCAAATGGTACAATATTGCAGAAATCATAGTTCAGTAAGGGAGGCCAATGGTAAAGCCCTCATGTTAAAGGAAGGCCAGAGCAGAGATGAGAGAACTAAGATGGTGGCTAAGTAAATTCAGGTTTCAGATCAAGAACAATTAAAATATGACAGCAGAGAATTAGTCTGTTGTAGAGAAAATAAGGTGATTAAGCTCAATCTATTTCAATCAGGGACTTATTTAAATTTAAATTAGTTTGTTTCTCATTTGGTGTTCATTAGGATGTTGGTTAAATTAGAATAATTTTTTGTGGAATAATTAGAATAATTTCTTTTTATTCATCTAAATTAAACTGAATAATTAATATTAATGGATCCCACATCTTGTTGTAAATTAAAAAAATAAATAAAGTTCACACTAATAGGTGTTGATAGGAGGATATTATTGATAAATATTAGGTCTATGGAAGTAATGGTGTTCTTTTAATTACATTGTAGTTTAACAACTTTTCTATTAATCACAAATTTTAATATCCAAATATACTATAAGCCATGTGTCATACAATTCCACCCTAGACTTCCCCTTTAAACAGACAGGCCTTAAAGTCTTAATTCAGATATTCCCAACCTCATATGTGTACGTTTAGAAAAATCAGAAAAATTAGGATATGGGAGGTAAAAAAAGCGTGATGGAATAAGATAAAATGGACTCTGGTGTAGAGAGAGAGAGAGAAAGATTTGTTCTGACCCTAAGACGTGGCCACCCACTCAACTAATGGATTAGATTGGGAGAATCTCAATTCTGTATGGTGTGTGCTTTTTGTATTTAGAAGGAACTAGAGAAGGGCCTATAGCGGCATAGCCCATCAAAGAGGTCCCATCCCATCGATACTGTCTTCTTTGGTAACCATCATCATCATATGATGCATGAATGAACCCCATCCATCCTTCTTTCCATGACTCCTGGGAAAAACGAAAGGAAAATAAAGAGAAAAAGGGTGTGAAAGTGTGAATACTTATCTGAAACTTTATCAACCAGAGGTCCAGAACAGCAATGGCTGTCCTCCACATTTTCTTATTTTGGTAATTTCATAATGAATTTCCTCAAACGCCTTCTGATTTGGGAGGCCAAGTGAATGCTGACCTGATTGCCCCAAAAATGGACTTGAATGGACACTAAAGAGAGAGAAAAAAAAGAAAAAAGAAAAGAGAGGATAACAAGGTACAGAGTACAATTGATTGATTTCTGCGTGAGAGAGAGAGAGTTGTTATGGTGCATGTACTACTACTGTACTGTACCCAGAGAAGTGTCGAAGTCGGTTTCATAATAATTATGTGTTTTTCTTGTCAATCACACCCACAAAACCAATTTCCCCAAATATCTCTCTCTCTCTCTCTCTCTCTCTCTCTCTCTCTCTCTCTCTCTCTCTATCATGGTTTAAGTATCTGTCCCGTATCGGCTGTATCGGATCAGTATCACCTAAGACTCATCCCCAAACCCTGAACGATCCGGATCGATTATCTATATCATTTCAGGGTTAAAATAGTAAAAAATTAATACATTTTAAAAACATGGGCAAAATCAATGATCAATGGTATCGGCAGATATTGATACGGTCCCTTAAATCCTTGCTCTCTCTATACATCTTTTCTCTCTCTCCAGTCTCTTTTCTCTCATGTTTATTACTACACATCACCAATAGGGTTGGGAGAGTGGATTAGGTTCGCATAGGAGAATGTTCTTGCTCCTAATCCTTGGATTTGAAATCTATTAAATGAAGAGAGAGAAAGTGGATTCTAAATCCACGAATCAGGAGCATATGAGAACATTCTCATACATGAACCTGATCCTTTTGCGTTGGGTTGGTAGCCTAATAGAAAAAAACACTTGCTCCCATCACCACTGGGTATAAATCCAGCGATAGGTATTGGCCAAGAATCAGGATTCGATAGGGCTAATGCCAATTCAATCAATTTGAATCCTCAATCATGTTCACAGTATTAAATCCCAGATCAATCACCCTAGAAACTGATACAATATCCGATATGGAGCAGTGTATTGACATAGTATTAGACGATTGTGCTCATGATTTTCTTAAAAGAAAAATTACCTTTTTACCCTGATCACTATCAATATATATATATATATACTATATAGAGGGAGCCGATATTGACATGGGTTGGTTGATTCGATAGATCCCAAACTAATACATGTAGCGGTGTCAACCGTTCGGGCTGGGTCGGTATTGGTCAGGCTTAATCGAGCTTGACCACTTGAAAGCCTTGCACCGTGAACGCCTGTTTAAGTAAACAGGTCTAGTTTTGGGGGGCATGATAAGGTTTATAATAGGGCAAGTCGGTGTCGGGCTTTAGTTGGGTTTCTTTAAACGGGTCTTAATTGGGCTATAGACCTATTTAAGTTTAAACGGGCTTTAAACGAGCTTTAAACATGCCTATCTTAAAATTTTTTTCTTAAGTTGGTTGAATGCCCAAGAATATGTGAGGCAAATCTTTAATTAAAAGGAAAAATGATATGAGATTATTGTTCTTACAAAGAAAAAGAAGAGATTGTGACATTTACAACTTACAAAATAAAGCTTAATTAAATCAAATCCTATTACAAAGCAAAGGGTAAGAAAGCTTAATTTGTTTCATACTAGTAGTGGCAAAATATAAATTATGTAGTATTAAAGGGGGTTGGGCTAGGTCGGGCTATAATGAATCGGTTTAAGCCGGGCATATAAATGTGTCGGTTTAATTGGGAGCCCGACAGGCTAGCTACTTGCACCGTGAATGCCAGTTTAATAAATGTGTCAGGCTCGATTGGGCCTACTAGTGCGGGTTCAAAATTGACACCCCTAATTTTAGGTATCAAGAATTGATTGGCCACACTGATATGGCTTCATACCTGTCCAATACTGTACTGATGGTATCAATACAAGAGGCAAAATAATAGGAAAATCGACATCGATATCTTAAGGGGCAAAAATTCCAATATGATCAATTTATATTATTTGTTTCGATAGTTAATTTTGATCTCAAACACGATTTGAGGAATCAGATTGGATCGGCTTGAATTGATCGGACTAGATTGGTATCACCCTTAGCCTTATTGTTAGAATGGTACAAACATAGAGTAAAATAATAATAATTTTTTTAATGATCATCAAAGTTAATTCGGCCCGATCCAAATTAATCTTGGATTGGTATCGGCTAGGGGTGTAAGTTTAACCTTGACGATCTAAACCCGCCCTGAGCTCGAACCCTATCTAACCAGACTATGAGGGCCAACCCGGCCCAACCTGACCCAACCCTGTGTGGGGTTGGGCCGGGCCTGGGTTGAGGCATAGAAAACCCAGCCGGACCCTAATCCGCCCTGAGTCTAACCCTAACAATTATTGTGCTTTGTAGAATGCATGTGTTTCTACTAGCCAATGGAGTTTCTTCTTGTTGTCATCAAGTTCCTTGTATAATAAAAATATGATAGAGAACAGTATAGCCAAAAGAGAGAGCACAAAGCCAAAGGAAAAACCCATCTCTACAACCATGAAATAAGGAATGAGATGAGAGGTGGGGGCTTGCAGTACTTGAATTTCTTGGTCCTTATATATTGAAAATTAAGCATTATTGTAGATCAAGATGAAATTCTAACAACGAATGATTGGATTATGTCTTAATATGTTTACTTTTGATGGAGGGGACTAAAAAAAAATGGTCACATGGAAAAATAGGGGCACATGAAATCTCCATGAAAGAATGATAAAATATCATGTTCAGTACAGTTTAATGGAGGAATTAGGGTTTTAATTAAAAAATCGGGTTTCAATTCATTTTAGAAATTAAAATCAAAATTGAATCGTATTTATTGGAATGTGATTCCACTAAGAAGACTAGCTAGGGTCAACCGGACCCAACCCGGCCCAACCCTGAGCCCGGTAGGGTTGGGCCTAAGCATGAACTCGATAGGGTTGGGTTAGGCTTGGGTTGAGTTTTGGGATCTAGGGTTGGGTTAGGATTTTAAGAAACTCCGCCCTAATTCACCCCTAGTATTAGCCATCCATGTCCGACCATTTTTTTTTTCTGGGTAAAGTACGGATCCCTCTCAAGTCTAATCTCTCTTTTCTCTATTGTTCAAGTGCAAGAATCTGCTTCCACAGATTTGAATTCGGATTCAGTTAGAATTTGTTAGGAATCAATTGAAATCAACCCAATCCGAAGAAATAAAGTCTCTGAATTGGTCGATTCCAATCCGATTAGATCAAATTGTCGATTCTGATTCCTCAAACCATGCAGGTTATGTTTCGTTGTAAGGGGAATAAAAGGTAAGGAAAGTGAAATTTTCATACTTAAAAAAGAAATAAATGAAATCATTATCCATGTAATTTTAACATTAACTTTAAATCTTTCCATATTTGGTTATAAAATTTCATTTTACTTTGCATCCAAAACCCTTTGCTATAATATGTAAAATAAAAATTACATGTAAAATACATCATTACTAAATATGGTTAAAAAAATTAAGTAGTTTATATAATCATATGGGAAATGACTATAAACATTTCTTTTTAAAGTATGAAAATTTCACTTTCCTTCCCTTTAAATATCCATTGCAACCAAATGGAGCCGCAAGGGCCATGGAATAATAAAATCTAATGTTTGAGAAAAGTTGTAAGTTGTGAAGGTAAGTAAATCCGATTTCCTTTATATTATTTTATCACGTGTTGTTATGAGCGGAAAAAGAGGATAAAATATTCATCCTCTAATCCAAATAGCACGATTCTCAATTGTTTTTTAAAAAATTCGTATGCCAGTGTAGGGGTGTTAATTTCAAGCCCGTATCGATAGGTCCGATCGAGCCCGACATATTTATAGCCTGACCTGGACCAACCCAATTAATAAACATGTCGGATAGTACACGGTGCTAGGGGTAAGCCATATGGGCCTCCGAACTGGCCTGACACTTTAGCCCGACCGTTTATATAGGTATTTTGATTTTTTTTTTGGATAAAATAGGTTATATATTGATATTTTTATCAAGATTGTAATATCTTTTCAAAATTGTTGATAATTTAACAAAACAAATTAAAGTATCTTAAATCTAAGAAAAGTAAAGACTGTTTAAAGTCCGTTTAAGGCTTTATTGGTACATTGCCTCGTTTAAGGCCTGATTATAGCCCGATTAGAAGTAGCCTAATTAAAGCCTGAAATCTGACCGAGCCTGACACGACATTGATCGAGACCGACTCATTCCTTAAATAGGTAGGTCATGGTCCAAGGAGATTGGCCCCCCCAAGTCCGGCTAGGCCCGACCGAGACTAGCCTGGCCCGACCCATTGACAACCCTAGCCCAAAGTGACAATTGATGAGTTTTGAGAGTGATATTGTTGTGCTATTATTATTACTAAGGAGAGGATTGGGTATGCAGTTAGTTTTTCTGAAACTAATGGTTCAACCAATGGGGGAAAGGGAATCAGATGGGAAGGGCATTGGGGTCATTTTTATAAATGAGAAGGTTAGGCATAAGGATGTGAATTTGTAACCGAAACCATTTATTGAAACTGAACCGATCCGTTTACACCAAAACCGTAAAACCGTTTAGTAAATGGTGCAGTTATGGTTTCAAGTTTCAAGCCGATTAGTTAAACGGGTTGGGTCGGTTTTAACCGCGGAACCCGTTGGTTTCAAACCGAATTAAAATCGTTTAAATCGAACCGTTTAAAACCGTTTAAACCGATCCGATTAATCCGTATAACAATTAACAATTAAATTAAGTGTCCATCCTGCTTTGGTATGATTTATTGCAATTCAGTTCAAGTTTAGGCTTTAGATCATTAACTTATAATCTTTTTATGTTACTATGTTATTATGTTATCATAGATGGGGTGTTTTGGCTGAACCACCTGTCATTTTAATATTTTATACTGTAGAAGGCTAGATTTGAATGTTGTATGATATTAGTTCTAAATGTTGGAGAATGACCATGCAAAGAAATAACACTAGATTATCAAATTAAGACATACCATCGTTAATATAGAATTTCTTATTTGTCGTTGCTAATTATTTTTTGATAAGCTTATGATTTTCAGTTTAGAGATGGTTGCAAGTTATAACAAACCAATTGTAAACCGTTTTACAAACCGTATGAAATAAACCGAAACCAAAACCGTTTAAAATAGTGAAATCGACACCGTTTAGAAATTGTGGAAACCGAAACCGTTTACTAAACGGTCACGGTTTCCGAAAGTGGAACCGTTTAGTAAACGGTGCGGTTATGATTTTAGTCAAATAAATGTGAACCGAACCGATCCGCACCATTTAAAACGAAACCGAACCGATTAACACCCTTAGTTAGGCATGCACCCCAACAGTTTGTCCAGTCTATTCCCTTATTATTGTTCTTTGGGTTTATGGGGAAAAGAATTTTAACCGGTTGTGCCCTCTACTTTCAAACATTAACTGTGTGAAAATATAAATCTGGTCCGTATGATTGATGTTTATGTTTGGTCTCTCATTGGCCGCTGTGCTAAAGCAATAGCCACTCAACCAATTAATTTTCTCTTGGAGAACAAAATTTATTGAAAAAAAAAAAAGAAAGCCATGATTTTTAATTGGACAAGAGAACCCTGTCTGCTTGCACGACCATTATGCCAACACACAAGTCATTGGTAAGCTACACAGAAGCATCGTGGTGGAGGGCAACATGATCTTTTTGTGCATGTCTATGTCTAGGCATAGAACCACATAAGCAAGCACGGTTTTTTCTGCTTAATTTTGATTGGGGACATTTTTTTGGGCAAAAGAATGCCCTACACCCAAATAGGGGGTGCGAAATTACCACATGCCTATCCTCAGTAATACCTAAACTAACACTCTTATTAACCGGGGTGTTAACGTGTAGAGACCATGATCTAGGACAGAAGACATTTTTCTTTTTTGTCTCTCTCTTTCAATAAGTGCCAATCGCAATCCACTGGTGGGGGGCAAACAGAAATCCTAATCTAAAGAGAATCTTTCACAAAGATAAGGCATGGATTGTAGATTGATAATATATAAAATTGAATTTTCATGTGAGAATTTAAGAAAGATGGTTCTCGGAGAACTCCTTTTGTCTGTTATCCTTCAGGAGAGGTCTCTTTCTAAGACACTTGGCACCCCGTCCTACGTCGATTTTATATTAACTTTCAAATTTATATGTTCATGTGGTCCCCACGTATGAAATTTTGGAAAGAATCTACTATCTAATATAAACCTTAGAAAAAAAAAAAAAAGATGTATTTAGTTAGTACGTGATATATCATAATATATATGCCATAACCTTGGAGTAGATTGGTCATTGGTCAGTTAACACCGAATCAACACCGAATCGAGCTCCATACTTTGGATGAGCAGATGTGACCACAAGGATTGATTGCATGGAGACCGACCATTCAACCATCCATGTTTGTATGATTGTCTCTAGAACATGCTTCTTAACTAACACAACCTAGGCAGTTATTTAACCAGTCCACGATCAAGATAAACTATGATTAAGTTAATCGTTACAAAGATACCTAGCTCAACCACAAGTGGATAAGCCAACCAATGAGAGTAAAACAAGAATTACTATAAAATGAACACGCATCAGAGGTGAAAGGTGAGCAATTCATAGTAGACAGATCTAGAGCATCCTTTCTTATTCTCTTTAAATTTGACTTTGACATCGGAGCCTTCTTCCCGAAGGGGACTCCAATCCAGTTTCTAATCTGTGTAGTGCAAATCTCTGTTATGAAAAGGAGTCAATTTGTAGACATCGGCTTAAGGACAAAATTTGGCACTAACAGTATGTAATGAATGAGGTTGGTGATAAGATTTATGACTTACCTTCTATGGTTAATACCTTTGCTAATCATCTTGATTCTATTTTTACTACTTCTGATCTTCTTGATTCAGAGTTTAGCAAAACTTTTTATTTTTTTAATCCGTTTTATTTTCAACAAGGATAAATTTTTTTTATTAGTACTTTGGTACTAATCATACTTTCCTTTCTCTTGCATCTAAAATAGATAATGCATTCTTACCAAGAAAAAAAAATAGATAATACATAATTCATAGATGACTTTAGGCCTAATAGGTTATTTATAATTGCATATAAAATCATTTCAAAGTTGTTAGCCAATAGACTTGGGGAGTCTTGTATCATTTCTCTTTTCTCAATCTATTTTTAATAAGGGTTGACAAATCTTTGTTAATATTAGGAGAAAAGAAAGCTATCTAATCATGCGCTTCTGCTGTGAGATATAGGTGTGATGATATGACCACCTTACCCACTATTAGATATTTGAGTGTACACTCACATTGGCCTCGGCACTGATAAAAGGACAATGCCGACCAAATAGCATTTTCTCTCCCATTTTCCATCAACAATTGCCAATCATTTGGACTCCATTAATGCTAGATTTGGGAAGAGAGTAAAGTGGTGGTCCCTAATCTCTTGGGATATGATGTCTCGCCCTAAACACTTAGATGGGTTGCGTTTTAGGCGTTGTGTTGCTCATCATGATGCCCTCTTGACTAAGCTTGCTTTGAAGATTGTGGAAATAACCACAGGGTTTATGGACTAGAGTCTTGAAGGCTGTGCATTATCGTAATTCTTGTGTCTTGGATCAAGTTACTATAGGTGAAAAGGCTCTTTAGTTTGGGAAAGCTTGACTTAGGTTCTCCAAGTTGGGAGTGGGACTGACATTTTTATTCGGCACCCAAGAAAAGTAAAGAAAATAATATTACAGAAGACATAATAAGAAAAACATCATAATTAAATAATATATTGTTTATCTATCTCTCTCCTTAAATTCAAAAAATACATAATGATTTTTTTTATGTCTCTATACTCAAATTCAAATATATTTCTTTTTAAATTGTCTTTTCTTTTCTTGATTTCTAGACATAACTTTAGGGATTTTACAAACAACAACAACATAGTTGAGCCTTATCCCAACTAAATGGGTCAGCTATATGGATCCGAGTTAGGAAAAAAAAAAAAACCTCTGGGACATCCCACTTACGAATAATCGGTAAAACAGATCTTTGCCCTCCAAGAAGCTCTGTTAAATGTCATACTCAAGGATTAAAGTATCGGTATCGGTCGCCGTATCGGTCGGTCAAAATTAAGATACGTATCGGAGGGTATCGTATCGTATCGGAGATACGCTAAGATACGCTAAAGATACGGATATAAATGGATAGGGAACACATTTTTATACACTTTTGCATAAAAAAACAGTTAAAAAAAGTTATATATAACATGTAGAATGCATAAATACTTAAGTAGAGGGTATCGTATTGATAGACAAATATATTGAGTTGAAAATGTTCAAAATGATGAGGGTATCATATTGATAGACAAATATATTTTTTTGAGAAAAATCAAAATTTTCCATGGAAGTTGTAGAACACTTGTTTTTACATAACATATAAAAAATCTAAACATTTTTAATCATTGAGCATGAGTAGATCTAAGAAATTTGAAATAAATTGAAACCCTCATTTTCTCTTGAAAAAAGTTTGTAAATCCTTATAAATCCAATGATTTAATGTAATAATGATGCACAAAATGTGATTCTAAGTATGATGAACTAGGGGTGTCAATTCGTGGCCCGAACTAACTAAACCGATCGGGACCGACCGTTTATAGACCGGCCCAGCCCGGACCGTCTATTAAACGTGTTGGGCTTGAGCCCGGACCATTTATTAAACGTGTCGGGCTTGAGCCCGGCCCGTCTATAAACGGTCGGTCTTGGTTTTGCCACTTGGACCGTCGGGCGCCCGATCGAGACCGACCGTTTAACACCCGATCGAGACCGGCCTATTGTGCACTGGCCTAGCCCGACCCTTTAATGATTGTAGAATACCTATTTTACCCCCCAAATTAGAAAGTAAAAACTAAAAAGTAAAAACATGTTCACATTTTAAATAATGGTTATATTTGGTATCATTTATTAATTTATTGTCATTTTTTTGGGCTTGCATGAGTGGGCCGAAATATAATAGCACATTTTAAAGAGGGCCCGTTTAAAAATCGGTTAAAACCCGTTTAACATTAAACATGTCCGTAGCCCAATTAAGGCCCGACTAAAGCCCGATTAAGGTGGCCTGATTATAGCCCGAGGCCGACCGACCGAATATAAAGTGTACCATGCCCTCAATAACTAAGCCTGATTAGTTAAATGGGAGGACACGGTGTAGCCTTTGAAAGTCTTCAAGCCCGATTAAGCCCGACCGAAACCGAACCGACCCAACCGGTTGACACCCCTATGATGAACCTTAGATTTGTAAAAAAACTTGAAAATCTAAGGTTAAAGTTGAAAAAAGTGAGTAAAGATTCAAGAACTTACTATTCAAAATTTTCAACTTTCAAGTTCAAGGTTCTTCTTGGACTATGTTTTTCTCATTCTTTGAACCATTCACTTCGAAAATGTTTCTTTCAATCTACCATTTGAGTCTCCAAAAAGGTGTGTGAATCAAAGGGGAAGAAAGAAGAGAAATATAGGAAACTATTGGTGAGAGTTTGAAGTGTTTGTTTCAAACAACAAAAGGCACATTCACGGGAATTTTCATATTTTCAGTCGATACATACCGATACGGTACCAATACAATACGATACGGCTCGATACTGCACGATACGGTCGATACATACCGATACGGTACCGATACTCTCGGGAATTTCCAGATTTTCAAAAGTTCGTATCGCAGAGTATCGTACGTATCGGTACCGATACGATACGGCACGATACGATACGTACGATACGGCGATACACAAAAGGGGGCCTAAAATTCTATGTAGCGTATCGGTATGTATCGTGCCGATGCCTACCGATACGGATACGTATCGGCCGATACGGCACGATACGCACCGATACTTAAAACCATGGTCATACTGGAAGAAGACATATCTTTTGCATGTCACTTCTTACTAAATCATCAATGGTCATTTCCGAATTGCCTCTAACTCTTTTAGTTCCATCCATCTAAATTTGGTCACTGTTCCGTACTGGGGCATCCAAAGGTCTTCTTTGGATATGCCCAAACCATCCTAGTCGATATTCTCAGAGCTTATCCTGAATCGAGGCAACCCCCAAATCAACTCTAAATCGGTCATTCCTCACTCTATCTCTCAGAGTTTCAACGCACATCCATCTGAATAACCTCATCTCTACCTCACTCAACTTATCTGTATTATGTTTCTTGACTACTTAACATTTCACATCATACATCATAGTTGGTCTTTGACTTTCCTGTATAATTTTTCTTTAAGCTTTAGAGGAATACGTTGATCATATAGCATTCCAGATGCCCCTTCCACTTCATCCATCCTACTTTAACTCTGTGGGAAACATCATCGTCAATCTCACCTTCTCTATTCAAGGTAGAACTTAGATATCTAAAATAGTCACCTTGTAGGATCTCCGTCCCCACAGTTTTCACCCTTCGTTATTAGACATCAGTCATCATTTGAATAAAACATCATATATTCCGTCTTCATTCTACTTATTTTAAGATTTCTCGATTCCAATGTAGGTCTCCATAATTCTAACTTATCATTAATCTCTGCTACTGTTTCACCCACAAAAGTATAATTCGTAAAATATATACACCATAGGATCTCTCATTGAATATTCCTAGTTAAATCATGCATGATAAGTGTAAATAAGTAAGGGCTCAATGTAGACCCTTGATGTAACCTGATTGTAATTGGAAACTCATCATCTTGGCCTTCCGGACACTATCCCTATACATGTCTTTAATTATATCTACATATTTGCTTGATACCCTTTTCTTCTCTAATACATACTAGATTGAATCTCTGGGGACTCGGCCACATATGCCTTTTCTAGATCAATGAAAACTATATAGGGATCTCTCTTGTACGTTCTAGATTTTTCCATTAACATTCTAAGAAAGTAGATCGCTTTCGTCATGTTTCTCCTAGGCATATAATCGAATTGGTTCCCTGAAATATAAGTTTCTTTTTTTATGCAAACTTCTATTACCTTCTCCCATTATTTCATAATATGACTCATAAACTTTATGCCTCTATAATTATTGTAACTCTGGATATCGCCTTTATTTTGTTATTTGGGAAAACAATACTTCTCCTCCACTCATTAGGCATCTTTCTCGTGTTCATAATCTTGTTAAACAACTTGGTTAACCAAATAACTCCACGTGGTCCCAAACCTTTCCACACTTCAATTGGGACCTCATCCTTACCAGACGCCTTTCCTACCTCATCTTTCTTAGGACTTCCTTAACCTCGGTAACTCCTATCTTACGTATATATCTATGATTCATGTTGTCAAGAAAGATACTCAAACCATTCCTACTAGGGCTGCCTCCATTAAGTAATTCACAAAAACTCATCCCATCTCATCTTTATGTCATCATCTTTCACAAGTGCTCTACCATTATCGCTCTTAATACATTGAACATAATCGAGATCCTTGCTCTTCCTTTCCATTATCATATAAATGGTCTTTTCTCCTTCCTTGGTATTAAGCTTGTTGTATAAGTCATCATATATCCTCGCCCTTGCTTTCCCTGCAATCTTTCTTGCCTCATTTCTAGCAGCCTTATACCTCTCAAACTCCCTAGACCTTTGCCAAATATTAATTATATAAAATTATCCTACTTTTTCTTGATAGCTGATTGGACTTCTACATCCCACCACAAAGTCTCTCTAGGGGCCAACTGAGTACCCCTAGACACCCCTAGAACCTCCTTAGAAACTTCTTAATGCAAACTATCATCTCATTCCACATTGTATAGGCATCCCCTTCATTATCCCACTTCTCATGTTTCACTACTTTATTTGTAAAAGACCCCACAGTCTCTCATTTCAATCTCCACGACCTAACATTAGGACAAACATGTTTCCTTGGTTTACTCTTCCGCAAACAGAAGCACATATCTAAGATTAACAATCTATGTTGAGAAGTTAAGCACTCCCCGAGGATAACCTTACAGTCCTTACACATCCATCTGTCGAACCTTCTAGTGAGGAAAAAGTCAATTTGGCTAAAATATGTCCACTTTTGTAGGTAATTAAGTGTTCCTCCCTTTTAACAAAAAGAATGTTTGCAATAAATAGATCATAGGCTGTCGCAAAACCCAAAACTGAGGTTGTCTCCTCATTCCTCTCTCCAACTCCATATCCTCCATGAATTTGGGATTTTAGAATTCATTTATTTTATTGTCATTCTAATGATTTTATTTTTGTTTGAGATCTGTGTCTTGGAGGTTCTTGGAATAATGGACTATTGTGCTCCTTATTTCTCTCTAATGTTGTTAAGGCCATTGTTAAAATCCCTATTGAAGTTTTTACCTTCTACTATTGATGGTTGTTTTGTCCTTTGACAAAGGATGGTAGTTTAAATACTCATTATGTTATTAGATTAATTCTCAAAAATGAAGGTAATGGTAGGAATTGACTTGGTCCAAAAAATATTTAGAGAATCAATATTAACCTCTTTTATTATTATTATTATTATTATTATTATTTAATGGTAGGCAATTAGACAGTTGGGTATACTACAAGTCCAAGGAAGGTCCCAGGTTTAACCCTGCCCACCACCCTCCCCCACCTTTCTTGATATAATGGTTAGTAGTTAATAATAATAAGTGTGGCCTAATGGGTCCCTTGTTAGCCTCTCGTAGATCCCTTGTCTTGCCCCTTGTGGATTCCCTATCTGGCCAATGTGAGTCTTGCATAAAAAATAAATAGATATATAAATAAATAAATAAATTTTGATTTAGAAGGTTCTAGTTGGAGGAGTTGTTACAAAAGATAAAATGTCCACATTTTGTCTATTAATTCTCCTTGCCCTCTTTGTAAAATTGAAAATGAATCAGTTTGACATTTTTTTTACCATGCAAATTTTCAAAATAAATTTGGACTGTTAGGCCATTGCGGATTTCACACGGAATTCTTCCAAACCTCATCCATTATTGATTTGTATGACTTTTTGTTGTGTTCACTTTCCTTTTCCCTCCCTAATAAAACTTGTTTATTATCCATCTCCGTTATCACTATGCATTATGTTTTGTTTCAAAATTTTGTCCCCTCCCCCACTTTTATTATTCAGAGTCCAGAGTCCAGAGTCCAGAGTCCAGACTACATATAAATGGGTGGCTTATCTTGCTTGCATTGTTAATTCACCCCCTTGAAATTTACCACAATGTCATTGTTGCATGTCATTTGTTGATTATCAAGCTTTGCTTGTTGTGGATCATTCAATATTGATTTGTGATGGCTGTTTTGTCTGGACTGCCAACACTTTGGTTGGGCTTCCATTATTTTAAGTATATATAGAGTAATTTACATCGTTCTTCCCTACAATTTTCTCTTATTACATCTCCTCCCTTATGTTTTTAGAAATTACATCCACCATCCTTGTCAGATGACGTTGTTAGTCTGGTGTTAGTTTTGAATTGTAAAAGATGATTTTAGCCTTTTGTAAATTCAAATATCTATTTTACCCATATGTTTCTTCTCAAACTATCTTCCCCAAATTGAAAAGAGATTAGGGTGGTGAAAACTTAGGGCCCGTTTGATAACCTTTCAAGAAACGCATTTCTGCCGTTTCTGTGTCAAGAAACGATAGAAACGGAACAAAAAACGTTTGACAAACTCGTTCCAGTTCTCTTGTTTTCATAAATAGAAATAAAAATTTATGGTAATTTCTGTTCTTAAAAATGGACATGAAGAAACAAGTCATACTTGTTTCATCGTTTCTAGAAACAAGTGAAGGAAAAGACTCTCTCTCTCTCTCTCTCTCTCTCTCTCTCTCTCTCTCTCTCCAGACATAGAGTCTTCTCCAGGAAGTGCCATCGGTTCTACGACCTCCAATGACGGTAAGTATCTCGAACGAGTTCTTGAGTGTCAGAATGATCTCGTCGACAACTAGCGAGGAAATCCAGTGCTCACCGATCTTCAGCTACCATCAACTGATTGTCGGCTACCATCAACCGATCTTCGGCTACCATTGAAGAAATCCAGTGACCGTTGATCATCGGCAACCATCAACCAATCTAGATGGAGTTTGATTCGCAGAGCACCTGATTCAACCACCATTCCTGCAGTCCGAGCATCTTCAATGGAAAGATATATTTTTCCATTATATTGTCTAAAAAAGAAAATTCTATAAGAAACAAGATTTATCAAACACCTAAAATTTCGTTTATGTTCCCAAAAATGGAAATTTCTATTTCTGTTGTTTCTTAAAACAGAAATGAAAAAAAAGTTATCAAACGGGCCCCTAATGTATTAGCTGAATCTTGTCTTCACCATCTCCGACGAAGGTGAGTTGGTGATTAGGCAACAGAGACAAGAGACAACAATGGTGAGGTGCTTTCCTTTTTTCTCTCTCCTTTTGCTGAGTTTCTTCTTCTGATATTGTTAATCTCTTTTTACTGTAATTTGGTTCATGGGGTCAGTGGTTCTATATGACTTGGTCTTCAGTAGTGATTACTAATAAATCTAAGGGGTGGAGGATATCATGGCATCAAGCCACCCACTGGTACGGATATCATCAAATTTTCCAGGAATATACTTCTTCTTAGGAATTGATAAGAAAAGGCTAGAAGGGAAACCTACCCCTGGCTTTGATTTTAAGTCCATTAAATCTAGAATAATATAAAATGAAATAATGTTTGTTTGGAATACAAGAAATTGAACAGCTTGTTCTATAAAGATTAATGATGTCAGATATCACACAACACTAACTGTTACCCAACTCTTGTCACTGGTGTTATGTGAGAATTCCATATATATTTTCAACATCAAGAAATTCCTCAAACAAAAAATAGGTGCATTCATGGTTTAAAGTATCTCCGATATCGATACGATACCCTTCGATACGTATCTTAAATTTAGCCGATCGATACGATACATGAAATTTTTAAAATCCTTTCGTATCGATATATATCCTATGATATATATCGATATGCACCAATACACTATCGATACGTACTGATACTCTATAAAAAATATAAAATCAAGGTGAAATATATGTTTTGGTATGTATCAGTACGTATCGGTGAGTATTTGTATGTATCGATTGATACATATCGATGAGTATTAGTACATATCAGTAAATATCGGTATGTATCGATCAGTACATATCGGTGAGTATCGATACATATCGGTGAGTATCGGTATGTACCGATACAGTGCACTACGGTCATATAATGGCCAAGATAGATATTTTTTTTAAAAAACACGATTTTTTAAGGTGATTTTGTTCCAAAGTCGCTGCAAGCCATATTTCTCTCTAACTAAAGTGGAAATCAAGGTTTTGAACAAGGATTTTACAATTATGGGACAACTACAAACCTTGAATTCTTAGTGCGATACCCGCAATTTAGTGTTTATGCATAGTACATGTTATCAATAGTTTTTTTTATAAATTTTTAATGCAAAAATATTTAAAAATGTGTTTTATATCCATTTATGTATGTATCTTTAGCGTATCTTAGCGTATCTCCGATACGATACGATACCCTCCGATACGTATCTTAATTTTGATCGATCGATACGGTGACCGATACCGATACTTTAATCCTTGGGTGCATCATAAAATTGTATATCTTTTAATCTTCAAAACTACAGTGCATTTATATCTGGTAACTGAATATTATTTTTGCACTAAAGCTTCGATTGTCATTGGTCGTTGTTCGTTCGCCAAGGAAGATTCACCTTTCACCGTTCAGATGTACGGGATGAGGTTTCTATATTTTTTTTCTTTTCTGGGGGGTTAAAGTGGGATGAGGTTTCTCACTGATTTGATTTTCAAAATTGAGAAAATTTGTATACCAAAGTAAATGGTGAAAGAGTAAAAATACAACAATGAGGGTAATATGGGCATTATAGAAATATCGTACAAATTAAATGGTAAAAAATTAACGGAGTGAGCTTACTTGTAAAAGTTAACATACCACAGAGTAGGAGACTATAATTTTTTAAAGAGAAAATTACATTGCCACCCCCTGAACTTTGGTCCTTATTCAATGCCACCCCCTAGACTTTTTGAAATGTCAAAGTCACCCTTAAAAATTCAAAAAATTCCAAATCGATCCCTACCGTTAGTCGACCGTTTTAAGTGAATGAAAATTTGTTAGTTTTTTTACAATATGCTCAAAACACCCCCACCTATTGTGAGAGGACAATATTGCTCTCCCTTTCCTTTCTTCTTCTAAATCCACTCTCCCTCTCACTCCTTACTCGGTCATACTCATTCGAACAACAAGGAAGAAGATAGAAAAAAACCTGCAACTTAATCATGCGATTCCCCTCTGACGTTCGATTCTTAGGTAGAAAGCTGACCGGTGTGCGAACCTCTCCCCTCTGACGACTTGTCCATCCAAGGTATTTAGGGTTCTTCTTCCTTGGTTACTAGGGTTTTGTTATTTCATTTTTTAGTATTTTTTAATGGAAATAGACTCGAAGGAGAGAGTTGGGTTTATGTTGGTGTTTTCGGGCTTAAAAATTGGGATTTGAGAGCACCCTGTTTGGGATTTGTATGGTTTTGAAAGTATGATAAAATTCTCAGTGTTTATTGTAGAAGATGACCAACTTCGATGGGATTTGTCTTCAAGATCTTACATGGAATGGATGCTGCTTTATATTTTTTCTTCACTCCCCCCTTCTTATAGATTGTTTGTCTATATCTTCTATTGCTATAATTTTTATGACTTGTCTTATAGCTCGGTGTGATTGACATTTTGGCCGTAAACGGGCAACATTTTGACTTTTTTTTTAGTGTTTTCTTTGTTCTTGATCTATGACTTGTGTTCCC
Source organism: Macadamia integrifolia (assembly GCF_013358625.1). Classification (NCBI taxonomy): domain Eukaryota; kingdom Viridiplantae; phylum Streptophyta; class Magnoliopsida; order Proteales; family Proteaceae; genus Macadamia; species Macadamia integrifolia. The sequence goes on from NC_056569.1 coordinate 19,204,191, forward strand.
TGTGTTTGAGTTATGGGTCTATATTTTGAGCATTTCTCATATTCTGGATGCTAACTAATTGTAATCCACTTTTACCATATTTAATTTGTAGATAACCGATGTCTACCACGAGTGTTAATGACAGTAACCAAAGTGGGTTAAGGTTTGTGAATGTAAGATGCAAATGTCCTAAACCCAAAAAGGCATTGGTGCGAATTTCAGAGCCTAGTTCGAACCCAAACATGTTGCACTACTGTTGCCCTGAAGCACCAAAAGGATGTCGATTCTTCTCATGGTATGATCCTATAGCCGTACTAAGACTTTTGCCACCCCCTGCAACTAATTTAGAAGTAGTTGTTGGTGAAAGAATCCAGAGTCAACAGATGAAAGAAGAGATTCGTGCCTTGAAGAAAAGAATTAAGCATTTAGAGAAAGCGTATGGAACGATGAAAATTGTAATTAGTGTGCTTGTGGTGGTGTGTTTAGTGTTATGTGTTAAAAAATGACTTTACAATTTTTAATAGTGAAGTTGTGTTGAGTATGTAAGCATTTGAACTAAATGAAATCGTTCATTCTCACTGTTCTTATTACTAAATTGTTGGGTAGTCATAACCCTCAAATTGAATGGACAGCATTTTGACAGAGAAAGGGTCAGCATTGTGATGAGTTCCTAAAACAAACGGGCACCATTTTAGCCGTAAACAGGCAACATTTTGGCTATAAAATGACATTTAATACCTGTAAATAAATAATTCTAAATTAATAATGCGATTTTCTCATACCAAATTAACATCCCAATATTAAATGGACAGTATCTTAATTAAATACCTGTAATATTACACACCTGAAACCAACATATTTCATCACAACCTTTACTATAAAGAAACATCCAAAACATATCCATGAATACCTGTTTAAATTTTTGTTCATAATATATTCCATACAACCATGTCTAGTGTGAAATAGAAATAATTCTTAAAAAAAATAAATCCGTCAAAAACATCCAAAACCATAAGGAAACACCTAACTATCTTAAATTCAGAAAAAATAACTTAATACAACGTTATTTTCTTGTTCTAAATTAAAACATCCAAATTGCTTATGCTTTATTTCTTTCCCCTCTCCCTTGCTTTCCTCTTTGCTCGAATTGATCTTCTGTTTGGTCAGTGCCTTGTCCTATAAACACCCAACTGTGCTAGCCATAGTTACATATGATCTAGTCATTCGTTGAGATGTATTGATCTCATTTTGACTCTCTCGTTTTAGTTTCTTCTATACAACATAAAATAAGTATGAGATATTTTTTAAACAAGTTTCAACTAAATAAATAAAGAGAGTTGTATTTACCTTCATATTCTTTTTTTTACTAGTACATCCAACCTGCTCAGCATCTCTAACCCTCGGGCATGTCCTCCTATTGTGTCTTTCCTTTTTGTAGATGTCACACATAGTTGATGATGATCTCTTCCTGAAATCTGAATGAAGTGCTTCTTCTGGTTCTCTTTTCCTGATTTTGTGAGATCTACCTGATAACCTCTTTAGATTTGGTGGTAGTATTCTCTCATTAGGAGCATCATGCTTCAACCCTGTCAGATCTGGAAGTGGATAGATCATCTCTTTGTATGTATCCAAGTATTTTCCAATAGTGAAAAATAAATCACAATAGTTAACCAACTCTCCCCTTATGTATGATATAGAAGCTGCAGCATGGAGACAAGATATACTAGTGGTTTCTTAAACTCTATAATCACATCTGTAATAGTTCAGATTAACCACAAATCTGTTTTCAAATTTATCTAAGACCTCAAATTGATCTTCACATGCCGGTTGACACCTGTAATGTCTTGCTTCTTGTTGAACCTTTTTCAACTTCACTATAACCCTTGGTGTTACTTTACCCTCCCACATGGATGCCTTCTCATACCTCCTATGTAGCATGTCCAATATTTTCATCCTTAGGTGATCTATCAATGTGAGAATGGGTTTGCTCCTTAAGTCTCCAACCCAGTGATAAAATGACTCAGTCATATTGTTCGTGATATGGTCACTCCTTGCTCCTACATCAAAGGCATGCCTTGACCACATCCTCGGGGGGTTTTCATTCAAATACAAATATACCTTCTCCTTAATCTCCTTGATGCTATTCATTTCCTTTCGAAACTGAGATTCAGTTGAAGCTTGTGAGGCAGCCCAAAAATGTAGTTTCAATAGCATACCAGGGTGCTTTGCCTTCATGTTTTGATATAGATGCCTACTATAGATTCTTTGCTGAGCATAAGGGAAGATTGTGAAAATCACATTTGACAATCCCTACACAACACATATGGAAAATGTTAGGACATGAAAATGAATAATTGAAAATAAATATAAAAAAGAAAAAAAAGAAAAGTATACCTACTATCTGTCTGACATGAATGTGAGTGACATATCATCACTATCATCGAGTAGAGCATCTCGTAAATTATTTAGAAACTACATCCAGCTGTCCTTACACTCAACTTCAACTACACCATATGCAATAGGAAAAATACCGTTGTTTCCCCATAGAATCCCTCCATATTTGCCCTTGTGGTGGCAGCCATCAAGACCAATGAACGGTCTACATCCTCTCAAGAAACCCTTCTTGCAACCATCAAAACAGACAAACAATTTTTTAAAAATTGGATTATCTAACATACGGTTCTTGATCTCAAACTGGAGCATAAAAACACTCCCAACATCCTTCTGAAGTACCAACCTACCATAAGCAGATAATTTTACATATGACATGAAATGGCTTCCTTCATTAATCTCTAGGGCAATTCTACGTGCCCTGTATAGCTTGGTGTAGTTGAACTGAAGACCCCAACCATAGAGTCATCTGAATATACATTGTTGTTGCTAATAGCGCTGACAACCTCATCAGACACTCTTAGTCTCTTATCAATAGCTTCACTTCTACTACTAGCTCTTCCACTAGAAGTAGCAGTGCTCATACACTTGCAATGGTCATGATATCTTTACCTCCCCTAGCAGTAGTTGTAGCACAAGCAGTAGCACTTCCACTTCCACTACTATTAGCACTAGTAGTAGCCCTACACATACAAAAATTTTTCCCTTGTTCTGACCAGGACTAGCACCATATGATTGTAGAGGCTATTGACATTGTCCAGCAGGTTCATCATTAAGTTCACCATCTCTATCATCAACCAGACTGCTAGGGAACTGGTAACTCTAAATTCATCGATTGCAGACTTGCTGTGAACAATGTCATCTACATATATATTTATCATATCACAACTATACAAACCAAACAATTCATACACTGATGGATCATCTGTTACCTCCCTTATCTCATTGTTTGGTAGTATACACTTCTGTTTGAAAACTACATTGTGACCCACAGGTACATGTGTGATGAGTTCATTGTAGATGTCATACCCCATGCCAAGCAGCTATATAAGTCTGGATCAACAATTTTAACTACAGTCTTCTCACTCCAATGGTACTCAATAGCACACTTAATACTCATCAATACAATATGTGGAATGACCTTTTAGGATCACAAGTTGCCAAATAAGTTATCTTTGTCATGGTAGAGGTTGGAAATGAAATTAGGAACTGAAAACTAAGAAAAGAAACTAAATGCATTCCCAAACAAGTTAAAGCATTAGAATGGTAAACTCTTCATCAAACATTTCAGAGAAAACACAAGTCAAGGCATTTATACATCCAAAAAATAAATTTCCAAATCAAAATCAAGGACCAATCATAGCAATGCATAATACAGATGACCTTTTTTTATTTATATAAATAGGAATGAATGTTTTGGAATTTCAGACACTGTTATAATACTAATACTAACCCTTACTGCTCAGAAGTCAGAATCAATTATAATCTAAATATAGAGGCTAATGAATCATAGGATTTTTTAAATATCACCTATTTTTCCATATATAATAACAAAATAATTTGGTTAACTTATCAATCCAAATTTAACATAAATAACTGATCTTTTCTAATTCTTTTTTATTTTTTACAAAAATGATCAATAGTTTCATAATCTACCCTCATTTGTGAATAAAAACAACATTTGGGATAGATAAATATAGATTCCTCTTACAGAGCCTCTCACTTCCAAAAGATTTTCAAAACTACCTACTAATATTGGATTTAAATCTGTTATGTCTCAAGGGTTTTCCTTACAATTCTAAAATTTCTTTCTCTTTTTTGGTGAAATACAGAAAGAACTTTAAATTGATCAATTTAAGTAGCAGGATAACGAAGCAAAGTACGAATAGATCTTTGTCCATGTGAATCAGAAATACAGATTAGGCAAATCCAGAGAATTAAATTCAATGATTCAATAAGCTCCTTCATTTTTGAATCATTTAACAACAACAATCGCCAAATCAAATCAAAATACACAAGAAAATGATGTCAAAATCTCAACATATAGGCACATGACGCAAGATCATCACCCCAATCGTAGGATGATTCTCTGTGCCACGAAGTCCTTGGAGAGGATTTTTTTTCCAGACTGTGTTAGTTTTGCATGACAATAGAGAAGAAACAAACAAAATCTCAGCATCATCTTTTGGAGATTTACACTACTTAATCAATCCAAACTGAAAAATTAAAAATCTCCATCTTCAGTATTCCACAGGATGTAAACCCTAGTAACCAAGGAAAAAGAACCCTAAATGTCCAAGAAGGAAGAAGAACCCTAAATACCTTAGACGGACAAGGCGCCGGAGGGGAGAGGTTCGCACGCCGGAGGGGAGAGGTTCGCACGCCGGAGGAGAATCGCATGATCGAGTTGCAGGTTTTTTTTCCGTCTTCTTCCTTGTTGTTTGAATGTGTATGAGTGAGTGAGGAGTGAGAGGGAGAGTGGGTTTAGAAAAAGAAAGGAAAGGCAGGGCAATATTGTCCTCTCACAATAGGTGGGGGTTTTTGGGCATATTGTAAAAAAACTAACAAATTTTCATTCACTTAACACGTTCAGTTAACAGTAGGGACCGATTTGGAATTGTTTGAATTTTTAGGAGGTGGCTTTGACGTTTCGAAAAGTCCAGGGGGTGGCATTAAATAAGGACCAAAGTTCAGGGGGTGGCAATGTAATTTTCTCTTTTTTAAAACACAGGGAAGAAGATGTAATTAGAGCAAAGTACAAGAGAGGAGAATGTAAATTACAATTTGTTCTTGATTCTATGAACTATGGTTTTTCAAGAAACACGCCAGAATCAAATGCCATAGGTATTTTATATGGCATGCAACAAGCAATGGCAAAAGGATACAAGAGAGTATAGGTTTGGCTGGATTTGTGATGCTTTTAAGCCATGGCTACATCATGGGATTCAGGTTGGATGGCTTGGGAGATGATTAGGATATTTCTGACTATCATCTCTTTGTATGTTAAATGGATATAATTTTGGCTCTTTAGAATACTCCATTATGTTGATAGTTATTAGGCTAAACCACGTGAACGGATCAGGTTCACGTACGAAAATATTCTCGTACATCCCGTAAATTTAGAATCTATTAAATAAAGAGAGAGAGAAAATTGATTCTATATCCACGAACCAGGGTCGTTCTCATACTCTCTCTCTCTCTCTCTCTCTCTCTCTCTCTCAATCCCATACTCCACCTTAACCTAAAAGTACAAAACCTAAACTAGGGATTTAAACTGATAAGATTTTGATTATCCCAACCCTCAATTAAATCTAAGGCAGTTTTTTTATGAATATACTGCTTTTGTGATGGAATGGATTGGATAGGATTGAATATATCCTAATTCTTTTCTTGTTTGGGTAATAAGAATATATCCTAATCTTTTTTAACTCTGATTTTGAACATATCCTAATTCGATATGATATATTATTAGAAAAAAAGTTATCTAAAAAGTCTGCGTGGGTGGGTAAAATGGCTGTCTTTGATAATGGTCACATTAATTTGGCATAAAATGCCAAATGGGGTGGGACCCATCAAGTGGTTAGGGTTCCAACATCAAACATCAAAAAGAGAGATTCATGTCAGATTTTTGTCAAGTAACACCGATGTTCACTCGCTCTATTCTGTTTTTTTTTTTTTTTTTTTATTAAGTTCACTTACTCTATCCTCCACATCTCCATATCATCTTAATCATTCCATCCTCCTAATAAATGAATCATCAATGATGAATGATCCATCCATGTAATCCATGTTGGATCACTGTGGGTAGATGGGCCCTACACTATTCTCGATGGGCGGATGCGTGGGTTTATCTGGTCTAGGTTCCTCAGTACCCAAATCAGCCGCATATTTTTCTAGTGGGTCCCACAAAACCCACTAGAGCAACAGCCACGTTATATCTTGGGAAAATTATCAAATTATCCAGAATTAGATTTTGATTCACAAAATTACCCATCCACTGTTTATGTCTATAAATAATCAAATTGAGTTTAGGTATTTCAAAAATACCCAAAACAGTGCCTCACCTTCCTCCGCATACACGTTTTTTTCTTTGATACTTTTAGCCCTCTCTTCTACCTCACCTCTATCATACCTTTTTTCCAAACATCCTCATGAAGAAAAAGAATGGAAAACCACCGTGCTCTGTTACACCACCTCAACCACACTCGCATGGGTTGTTGCCTTCATGGGGTTCACTATTCATAGGTCATGGACAAAAAATAGCAGAGCATCTACCTCTCTTCTTTGTCTCTCTTTCCCACTTTTCACTGCCTACAACAAAAAACAGAACTTGGAAATCATGGCTGATCCCTAACCATGATCTTCTTCGAGATATTCAGCTTCACCACATCAGCTAATTCATAGTAATGGTCACCAACGTCTCATATTCCTCTTCTCTTTCCCAACTAGACCCCTCTCGCTTGGGCTTCTTCCTCCTCTCCAAAGAAGTCCTCATTCAGACCCTAATTCCTCCCATTGGCCCAACAAAATGTGCCCTTCATTGAAGAGTGTGCCATCGGCTAGTCTAATAAGAGTTACTTGCTTGATGAGTTTGTGGGCTTTGATAACCGTCATTCCCCATTTCGAATCATGATCTTGCTTGTGACATTGTTGATTGGGCAGCGGGGCACCACAGGGGGTGGAGAAATGATGCAATTGACCTAATTTCTTTTGTATCCCGCTTCATTGATTACATATGTAAATGATAATGTTTGATAAATATTTTAATATTTTTTAAATGGAAAACCGACACCCCCTTTGTTCATTGAAGCCACCCGTGACATACAGGTGGAGCTGCAAGCTTCTCAAGAGAGCATCACGATTCGTGAAACCATGCTCTGATTGGAGAGGAGACAACTCTTGGAATTGTTGAAGCATATGATGGATTTCCAATCTGATGTGTCGAACAATGTAATGGGATTAAAAAATTGAGATAAGAAATATTCAAAACTAGCCAAAATTCCTCTACGAAGAAGTTGGAATTTCAATATAACAAAGTAGCGTGCCTCGTTGGAGGAAAATCTTGAGGAATAGGAATAGAGGGGGCCGATCTTGGATAAGAGGATGAAAAGATTTAAGGCAGGAATACGACATGCTAGTTGGGAAAGACATGGGATGAAGACAAAGGTGGAGACACTAATGATAGAGATGAGATTGCGGGGCCTAGCTTCTGAAAGAATGCATAAGAAGCAAGCCAATGGCAGTTACGGACAAATTTATCAAAATATGTAAGTGAGTGAGAAAAGGGCACTCTTTTGGGTAATTTTGTAATACTTAAATTTAATTTAAGTAACTTGATTAACATAAAGATTGAGTGAATAATTTGGAAACTAAAAGGTCAAACCTAATCTTGAGTAATCTTAAAATTTCCCTTATTTCTTTACCCCTGTTCACGTGTTCCTTTATTTATTTATTTTTTGTGGTTGTTGGTGTTTTTAAGGGGTATGTTTTTTCCCACATAACTAGCGGACAATATAATACATACAAGTGGGCAGGCTTTTAATGTAGCGCGAATCCCCGCTGACAAGGACCACACATAGCCACCCAATAGAATGAAAGGCTTGATTAATGGTGCCACGTGTTAGAGGTGGAAGTTGGTTGTCTGCCGAAAGGATAAAGAGGTATTCCTTATCTAATTAGGAAGGGTTTTTTTTTTTTTTTCCTGATAACATGAAAATGCAGTTTCACTATTTTAATGAGTGATTCTATGAATAATAATAGTGAGTAGTGAGGAAATAATAAGGGAATATATAATATGATAATAACAATAATAAAATAATATATAATAAGAATAATGTGAAAACAAAAAGGTGGAAGAAGCGTGAGGATAAGGAAATTAGAGGCTAATCATTGCAGTAGAAAGAAAAAAATGTTGATTCCAAAGTCAAGAAACATGGAAATTCAATTCATAGTGTGCATTTCCTTTTCCTACTGTAAGGTATTATTGGATAAGTACACATTTTATCCCAAGTTCTTTAGCTTAAAATAGTAGCCAATGTTAGTAAGAATTTTTAAAAACTATTTTAATTAAAATGAAAATTAGGAACATTGATCTTGAGAGAGACTAGTGGTCTTTTGCACATTTATAGGTAATAGATATGACATGTCTATCTTTCTTAGTAGTATTTAAAAATCATAAGTTTTTCATTCTCATAGAAATATCATAAAGCAAAAGATTCTAGCCATGTTTTAGCCAATCATTGGCCTAGTGTGAATCTGTCAAAATTTTTACATGCGCCCACCCTTGCTTGTGTGCTCCCCCAGTGTCTAAATTGGCCAACAAAATTTGGAAAAGAATTTTGGAAATAGGGAGAGATCTTTTATTCTATGGCTCAATGAAGCAAATGAGAAAAGGTTGGTGAGGAGGCTGCTCATCCGTCGATAGTGTGAGAAGCCAACTTTTTTTTTTCCGAGCATCATTCCAGCCAAGAGTAACCGAGAGAGGGGGTTGTCAATTCAAGTGTAATTGTCATGCCCCGTTCACATAGAATCGGACCGGTGATCGGGTTACTTTCGGGTAATCCAAAACCACTAGGATCATCTGATACAGTAACCATAACACATCATGCCACAATAATTTGAAAATATAATTAATTAATTCAGTGGAAGGCTTGACATATATATATATATACCTGTAAATTCTCCATTTACTCTTGATACCCAAATTGTTATACATAGTATATTTACATACGGGCTTGTAGGCATGATATTTACATAAGAAATAACAACTTAAATATCTAGAGCATAAAAAGGGGAAATACATCAAAAGAATCAAAAGGAGTATTGTGTTTGGAATTAGCTACTATTGCCCCGCAACATAGCCCTCACACGGGCACCTAGTGTAGTGCCCAAATCCCTCTAGGGACCACCAATCGCCCACTGGAATTTCGTCAGTGGGCCCCAAATTTTGTTCTCTTATCGAAAAACCTGCAAAATCATCTAAAAATGTGTGTATACAAGGGGTAAGCTCACTAACTCAGTAAATGGAAAAAAAAATACGTATATAAGCAATCGCATTTCAAATGATCTTACATGCATGAAATTCATTTTAGGTCTATCCACCTAAGCAACATTACTAAGTCATAGGTTACGTGCTACTCACAACCATAATGTGTGTATGCCCCGGCTACAAGACGCGTTCTGCATCCCGCAATATACACATAGAGTTGTCGGAGAGAGACGACTGTGAGTACTTGGAAAAGTAAATCACAGCTGAACCACAACAGAAAATAAATACAATACGCTCGGTTCTCTGAATATATCACTAAGGTTTTCAACTGTCCTAATGATCAGCCAGGCGTACTTCTAACCACCACTGCGGTTTACGACCGACGCTTCCCCCCAGTGATAACCCAACACCTAAACCCCTGTTGGCAAGGATCGTAGCACGAGAAAAATGTCCATCCTAAGCCACATGCTCCTATATGAGATAGTACGGCTATATAGTACTTTTGTGTCCTATTCCACGGTATACCAATGCATTCGTTTCTAAGCTGACTATGACATCTAATCTAGCAATTCATCACATGTCCAACTAATCATCATCATCCAACAATTGAATAATCCATGCTCGTAATTCAAAGCAAGTAACAAGTGTTTGGAATTTAAAGATATAACATCACCATTTCTAAATGCATCCAGCAGTAGACAAACATGTGCATGAAAATGACATTCATAAATGGCAAGATAATGTATGAAATGAAGATGATGGCATAAACACTCCAAAATAAAATCAACACCCTCTCCCCACTTACCTATTCACGTACAAAAATATGCACACATGGTACGAGTAAGATATGGCGTGCGAAGATGAGTCTCGAAACCTAACACAGAAAGGAAGCTTAGAATACATTCATTTTGGGACCATAAAATAATGAACGACATGGTCACGACACGTTTAACAATGCAACTGAGGTTGTTGATGAATTCAAGCTCGAACATAGCTCATTAGACCACAGGTGGGTCATACAGGTGGGTAGGAGGACCGACCTGTGCAAGCTACCCAGGAAGACAACACTCATTCCCACACTGACGGGTGCTACCGACGAGTCTGGGTACTTGTCGATCCTAACTGCCGATAGGACCCCGGGGCTCACCCAAGATCGGTGGGTGCTATTGATGGGTATAGGTACCAGTCGGTCTTACCCGTCGGTAGGACCCTAGAGCCCAGCCAAGACTGGTGGGTTATATCGGTGGGTCTAGGTACCTGCTAGTCCTACCCGTTGGTAGGCTCCAGAGCCTAAGTAAGACTGGGGGGTCACACTGGTGGGTTTGGTTACCCACCAATGCTACCCACCAGTGTACAACAGGTTATGTTGTCCGACTTCTCTTCTTCATCCCACCCTTTGAAAACCCAAGGTGGTCGTTTCCATCACATTTTTCACACATTCTAGACTTCATTCACCTGAACATAACATGGATCTAGGTTCAAATTAAGATTTTGGGAACAAACCATACCTTTAGCTCAAGAAACCCCAAAACTTAAGATCCTTCCCCTAACTCCAAATATCACAAAATGCTTTCAAAATCTTAGTTGCTCCACCTTTAAAAACCTACAAAGAATCACATAGAGTCCCTCATAACTCTTAATTTTACCAAATCCAAGGGTTTATGGCACTTACCTACCTCAAATTGTAGATCTCAAGGTACTGGTCACTTTTTCGACGACGAAATGGCAGGGTACAACTTCGGCGACAAGGGGGAAACACCTTCCCTCACTTCCTTCCCTTCTCCTCCTTCTTTTCTCCCTCTTCTTTACTCCTCTCCACCAACCCTTGCTCAAATAACAAGTGGGAGAGAGGAGTAAATTCTATTTATACCTTGGGTTATAAATATTTACTAAGGTGCGTTTGATTTTGTCATTCTTTAGCCCAAATCGCATTAAATTGCGATACCGGGCGAGTAGCCTATAATATCGAACACACATGACTTTACTACGACAGGGAACCCAAAACATGCGTGCTCACCCAAGTTGGGCTCATTGGGGCCCATATTTCCTCACAGGTGGGTCACATTGGAGGGTCGCACCCACCTGTTGGCCAAAATATGACCAACCTTCCTAGATTTTGGTAGGAAATGGGTTATCGACGCGTATATCACTCCTGTCACTTGTCGTGAAACAAGTTCTCATCACCAAATATGATAACATACCTTCCCTACTCGTATATGGCCTTATGATATGTGCAAGGGCATGGGTTAGACATGCGAACCACATCGGGTACCAGCTCAATATTGTCCGACCACCCTGCATTTGATGTCACCCTTACTGTCATACACCATAGGGCACCCATGTCAACCCTTACCGATTCGGACCCTGCACGACCAAACCGAAACCAACCGATCAATAAAATGGGTTTAGGGAGCAATGCTCTACAGTAATAAAGTCCGAGTATTATCAGACCCCACCAAAAAGATTTTGTTTCAAGTTCCCAATTTCTTCGATGGAATCTAGAAGATTGGATTCAAAATGGGGGGGGGGAGTAATGATTGATTGGTAGTGTTTTTTTTTTTTTAGGAAATTCATTAGTGTGACAGTATTCTAGTACCGAGCTACAGAAATAGTGTAGCATAATGATGTATTTTTTTAAAAGGTTATGTACAAACATGTAGTATAATGGTGTTTTTAAAGAAGGTAGGGTGATTATGGAAGTGACCAGAATGCCCCGAAAAACACGTAGGTATATATACATATATTTTTTTTTAATAAAAAAAATTTATTAACGAGAGAAAGAAGTCCCAATATAGTCAGAGAACAACAACAAACCAGAACTAACAGGGGGGAGTTAAAACGTAAGACAGAACACTGAGATCTAGCAGCCTTCGTAGCAAAGGAGTCGGCTACAGAATTTGCCTCCCTGAGACAGTGCAAGAATATAACATCACTAACCAAAGGAATCAACTGAAAACAATCAAAGATAATAGGGTAAATTCATAAGGACAAGAAGTAGATCTTCCATTAAGGAGATTCATGATCTGCAGATTGTCTCCCTTGATAACAAATTGTCTGAAGTTTTGGTTAACTGCCGTATATAAGGCATGACAGATGGCCAAGGCTTCGATGAGCAGGGAAAAATTTTCTCCAATACCACTTTTGAATCCACAAATGAAGTTTGTGTTTGCGTCCCTACACACTCCAAGTCTAGTGAGCCTGGATTGCCTCTACTAGCACCATCAATGTTGAACTTCAGAAAGGGGGTCATAAGAGGGCACCACGATCAATCCATGAGAGGTTGATTCGGGATCCAAAAGTCAATCTATGGATTGATAGAGTTTCCATTACCAACTTGAAAGAACATACCTTTTTTTCAGAAAGATCGCGTGTCAAGCATATGGATTTCTAGCTCCAAGAGGAGTTGGATGAACAAGGAGCTTACATAAACGTTGAGGTGGAGAAGTATTTGTCCTTTATCAAACGACACCAAAAGGAGGAGGGAGGTTGTAAGAGCTCCCAACCCTTCTTGGCAAGCAGGGTATAGTTCATGGCTGCCAAGAGCTTCACATTGAGACTGTTAAGTATTGGAACTACATTGTATTGCTTGACTTGAGAAGATTACAACCTAGTGGTCTATATATATGGCCTAGATAGGAATCCACATGATTGGAAACTCTATCTGATAAGGAGATCTAATAGGAGTAGTTATATTAGAATACAAACTCTATGAGAGGATAGGGTTTGATATCATATGGAACTCTAGTGAGGCAGGAGTCTTAATATGATGTAGAGATTGGCAATCAGTGGGACTCCTACAAAATAAGAGAAGATAGGCTAGCATAGGAGGTGATAATGTCCGAGACAGAGTGGAACTCAAACTGTAATACCCTGCTTCTTAAACCCGGTCTGATTTCGCGATTGAACCGGTTTAACCATGCAGGAACCGAGCCAGAGGATATTAGAGCGGGCTCCTTATGGGCTATGATGGTATGGGTGACCTTAAACACCGGCTGGCCCGACAAGTCCGAGCCAGTGTCAGAAGAGACGGGAGTGCCCAAACCGTGTACGTGCACCTACCATAAGGCTATGTACGGATAAAACAGGTATTATATCCGTATTTTAAGGTATATACGTATGCTACATCGTATGCCCGGGGTGGGGTCCGAACCCGGTCAAAATCCCAAGTTTTGGCTCTCAGGCGGGTATAATAGGTGGGTACACCCACCCACCTGAGTGACCCATCCAAGACTATTCACTTAATTAGGAATAGTATATAAGACTTAATGATTTCTTTTCTTTCCATTTATTACCCTCATACGTTTGGTGAGAAAGTAAAGAGGAGAGAGAAAAGAGAGGGAAGAAGAAAGGAAGAGGAAGAAAGGAAGGATTTCAGTGGCGCCAAAGCTAGATCTTGCCATTCCGGTGCCGGGGGAGTAATCTTCAACTCTAGATCTACGGTTGGAGGTAAGAAAAGTTGGGTTTTATGAACATTCACCATACCCGAGCTTTAAACCCTCGATTCGAGTATGATTTCTTGAGATCTTATAAATACCCTTTGAAATGATGAATCTAAGGTTTAATAGATGATTTATGTGTTGATCTTGAAGGATTTGAAGAGTTATTGACAAGATAGAAGGAGCATTGTGAGTTGGAAGTGATTTGAAGGGTTTGAAGTCATTTTTGGGCAAAGAAGGTAAGATGGTTTCCCTCACTTGAATCTAACCTAGATCTAGGTTAGAACCATCCTATAGGACCTCAAAGGGGTGAAGAATGGGTGGGGGAAAGCCCCATTTGATTCCCCAAAGGATGGAGAGAATGGGCAAGAAACAGAGTCATTCCCGCCAAAACCGGTGGGTACAACCGGCGGGTACCTACCCGCCTGAGAGTACCCACCTGAGAAGGCAGGGGTCCCTGGCCAAACCGGTGGGTATAACCGGTGGCTATAACCGGCAGGTAGGTACCCGCCGGTCATAACCGGTGGGTATAACCGGTGGGTAGACAGCCCACCTGTCTTACCCACTTGTTTGGCCCCGAAGATGATCCTTAGGTCTGATCGAACCCAAATCGGACGTGTGACCTTCTTTTGACGTTCTAAACACGATTTTGACATCGGATTTCATTAATTTCGATTCTAAAATGGTGAAGTACTAACCCCTCTCAATTATGTTAGGTTCACCAAATCCTACCCGATTCGCTCCGGATCTCACCCGTACCGATCGGGAATCCTTGTACGCTACAAGTAAGTGGAGAGAGGACATTTGGCCTTGTTTCAAGGCATTTGTTTGGCATTCATTTAATTATATCTAATCTAGTCATGTCATCATGAATATGCTATATAGATTAGTCATTCCACTCATTGATGTGCATATATGCTATGTTTACTTTTCAAATGCCAATTGAATGAGATGTTTATATGTTGAATGTGGACATCATGGTGCATAATGCATTGATAGACTAGATGCCGTAGTCGGCTTGGAAACGAATGCATTGGTGGCCCGTGGAATGGGACACGGAGGCACTATGCAGTCGTACTATTATCATATAGGAGCATGCGGTATTAGGATTCTCACCATCCCGTGCTACGACCCTTCCCAACAGGGGTTAAGGTGTTGGGTTACCATTTGGGGGAAGTAGGGGTCGCGGTTGTCGGACACTGTGGCGGTTAGGCATTACGCCCGGTGAGTCATGTAGGACAGTCGGCAACCCCGGTGGTACATTCAAGAGGGCCAATCGTACTGCTTTTAAATTGCTGGAGTCAGCACCTTTATTTCAGTTATTTACATTTCTGTTGAGAGCCGGTGGACGGTATTGTCTTTACTTTTCCGAGTACTCACGGTGGGCCTTCTCCAACAGCCCTATGGGCGTATCGCGGGAGGGAGTTCGTGGCTCGTACCCGGAGTATAGGCGCACTGTGGCTGTAGTAGCACTTAAACCAAAGACTTAGTAATGTTGCTTAGGTGGATGTGAATTAAAATGAATAGCATGGCATGTAGTGCATATGATGTGTTGTGATGTGTGGACTGTTGTGTGTGATCCACCTCTCTACTTACTGGGCTAGTGAGCTCATTCCACATGTGCACCCCCTTTTTAAATGATTTTGCAGGTCAAATATCTGAGGAGCAGGGGGTGGGTCCCACAGTCGAGTTTCCTAAAGAGGACTGGTGGACCCCTGAGGAGTTTGAGCACGGCGTAGACTGCTCGTGTGAGAGCTGTGCTGCGGGACAGCAGTTCTGAGGCCGAGCTGAGCTCCACCCTGGAGGCCGTGCTGAGCTCTTCTACATGATGCCGAGCTGGGCACAACCCCTGATGCCGAGCTGAGCTCCAACCTTGAAACCGAGCCGAGCTGTGTACTCTGATGGTTTTTGATGATATCCTGTATATACTTGATATTTGAATTTTATTCTTTTTGTGTATATATCACGCCTTCGGGCCCAAATGTATATATATTTATTGTATCACAATTCGGGTATCAAGTATATGAGACTTATTCATAGGTAAAACTTAGTCTTCCGCTGATCTGATGAACTTGTGTTAATGTGTGTATGCTGTGGTGGAATACAGTATCTGATGATCCTGGCAGGTTTGGGTTAACCGGTGTTAACTCGGTCACCGCTCCGGTTCAGTGTGAACGGGGTGTGACACAAACTCTTGCTGATACACCCCCTTAAAGTGAGGATTTGAGCGCTCTAATCCATAGCTTGTCTTAGAGGGAAGAAAATCGTGCCTGGCGGAGGGTTTTCATTAGAATATGCAAAGGATAGGGCCTCCTTAGTGTGGGAGGCAATTAAGAGACTCATTATTGAGGCATTCTATTCACGCCAAACTTTAGCTAGAGTAGCATCCTGAGGGCAACTTTGATCATCAAGTACATAATCATATGAGCTGAGGGCCTTTATTATTGAGGCGTCCTATTCACACCAAACTTTAGCTGGAGTAGAATCTTGAGGGCAATGGAGGTTTCCTAGAACATAATCATATAGTGATTGAAGCGTCTTTTTCATACCACAATGTAACTTGAATAGTATCGTGAGGGTACTGTTGGTCGCCAAGAACATAGTCAAATAACCTAAAAAAAAAAAAAAGGAGTATCGAGAGAAAAGAGAAGAAAGGGAAGAATAAAAGAAAATTTAGTTCAGGTTGATGCTCATTGGAGCTTTCAATTAGATCATTAATGGGAGTAGGGTTGGCCATAATAGTATGAAAAAGGCCACAGGACAGCAACAGATAATGTAGAAGAGAAAAGAAAATTTTGGTTTAGGGGTGAGGCAGGAGTCTTAATAGGATGTAGAGATTGGCAATCAGTGGGACTCCTAGAAAATAAGAGAAGATAGGCAAGCATAGGAGGTGATAATGTCCGAGACAGAGTGGAACTCAAAATCTTGCTGATAGAGACCACCAAATCTCTTTGGTCGATAGATGATGTTCCATGAGACTGTAGGCATAGAGGATTTGTTACCACTTTACAAGAAGTACTCACTGCCGGTGGAGTCAAGAGCTTTGCGTACAGAAGTTGGAATCTTGAAACAAGACATAACATAGAGTGACATAGATGAAAGGGACGAGTGGATGAGGAACAATTTGCCAGTAGGGTTGAGAAATTGGGTTTTCCAGTGTTAGAGCTTCCTAGAGATGTAGTCAATCAGGTCTGAACAGTGAGGTTTTGGAAGTTTTCCACTGATGAAGGAAATTCCCAAGTACTTGTCCAAAGCTAAGGTAGGAGTGATCTAAAAAAATTCCCAGAGTTGTCTCTTAATGGAGGAGTCAACATTGGGACTGAATAGAGTTCTTGTCTTGCTGAGATTGATAACTTGACTCGAGAAATTACAATAAGTTTTGAGAATGGAGCTAAGGGCTCTAGCCTCAGGAAAAGACGCTTTCCCAAACAAAATTAGGTCGTCCACGAAAATGCCATGTGTGATAATCTTGTTGCCCCCAATTAGTTTGAACACCACCAATTTTTCTCTCCTCTAAAGCAATAGCCAGCGTAGTAGATAACACCTTAGCACAAAGAACGAACTAGTATGATGAAAGTGGATCACCTTGTCTCAAGTTGCGGGATGGTTTAAAGAAATGAAAGGGGGCTCCATTGAGGAGGATAGCAATCTTGGTAGTCTCCACACAGAACATAACTCATTGGACCCAAGTGTTATAGAAGCCAAAGTTGAGGAGGGTGCTCCTAAAAAAATGTTGTTTGAGTCTATCGTAGGCTTTGTTCATGTCAATTTTGAAGGAGAAATAACCATTCTTGGCTCTTCTTGTGTATTTGATCTTGCTCAAAATCTCATTGCAAATGAGAACAATGTCCTGGATATGCCTCCCTTTGATGAACCCATTCTAATTGAAAGAAATGATCATGTTCAAAAGAGGTTGTAATCTGTTGACAATGATTCGTGAGATAATCTTATTGACGAAAATGCATAGACGGATCGATCGAAACTCTAAGATAGATGAGGGATGTTCCACCTTGGGTATCAGAGAGAATGTAGGTTTGGTTCATATGTATGATGAACACTCTATCTAAGAAGAAATTTTTAACACAAGTGATGACCTCCGAACCAATGATGGATTATGATTTGTGATAAAAAAAAAAAGACTTGGGTACCCATCTGGTCCAGGAGACCTATGAGATGACATGGAGAAGATAGCGGATAAAATTTCCTCATCGGTCACTGGCCTATTAAGTTTGGAGTTGTCGTTGAGAGTGATTCTACCTCTGATAGGAGCAAAGTGGTTGTCATCCTAGACAGGTTATTAAGACGAATACATTGAAGAGAGAGTCCGTTTACATTGGTGGTTTTGATGGAGATCCTCGCTCTGCGCTTAAGAGTGGACGGGTGGAAGAAGTGAGTGTTGTGGTCTCCAAAATTAACCCAATCAATTCTAGATTTTAGTTTCCAGAGCACTTCCTCTTGATGGGTCAGTGACAAAGAAGAGCGAGTAGATGTTTCTCCTGTAGAAACCAATAATCATTGCACAGATGAGGCTGGACAAGTGATAGGGAAGTTAAAAGAGTTCTTGAGTTGTTCCAGCATGTGAAAGATAATAAAATATTGCCTATATATATTAAAAAGAAAGTATTTGAGGAGAGATATAAACACAAATATGGCCTTTCTCTTATTATTATTATTATTTTGGGTGGGGATTTTTATTTGGTAACTTAAAATTCATTAAATAAAAGTAAGAAATACAAAACAGATAAAGAAAGACATGAAACACACAAGGTTTGGATGTAAAATACCAAGAACCAATGAGTGGAATATGACCAAGCTGTTTGACATACCATAAATCTACCAGGCTAGAGAATAGTCGAAACCAAAAGATTTCCCAGTAAAATTGTTATAAAAACAACTACAAATAGACACAAGTTCCTCTTTCATGAGGGGGAAATGTAAAACCATAATAGAAATTTGAACGAGCATAACAAACACAAAATATTACAGTACACAGAAGATTGGGGGGGGGGGGTTATTGTTGAAGGACGGGGGAGGAAATCACAAGTTTATGTAAACATCATGATATGATTAATCGGGCACAATTATAGACCCCACAACAGAAGATGATGGCCTACTGTTAATTTGTCTACTCTCTCTCTCTCTCTCTCTCTCTCTCTCTCTACCCCTCCCCAGTTCTCTCCTACCTACACGTCCATACCCGACAGCCCAACATATCGGCGTTGCCTGTCCCGCTTCCCACGATTCATTTTTTTAGAGAGAGAAAGAGATACGTGGCTGCTTTTTTTTTCATTAAAAAAAAAATAAAATCATGGAGCCAATTTTTGCAATTTGAGGTGCCCCACCTTTCTACTGTACGGAGGTACTGAACTACATTAACAATCTCACCTTCTTTTTTTT
>NC_056569.1:19223401-19225784 GCF_013358625.1 Macadamia integrifolia
ATATAGCGTAATTAAAAAAAAAAAAAGACTCCCATTACCTGACGGATCTCACATTTTGGATATATTGAAGATTCTGATTCCTGCTGGCATCTGTTCCCAATCGGGTGATTCAACTGGAGGTTTATAGGGTTCAGGTGGTGTCAGTTTCATCAACAAAGAAAGAACTGATCGATTCGGAGTAAAATCGGATTAAATTGATTGGAAGAAACCTAAAATTTTTTTTGATGGGATCGTGGTCATTTAACCACTGCACCAACATAAAGACTAGTACAGGGAGCCAAATAAGGGGTAGAGAGCCTAGTTAACAATTCGGCCTAATAATTTGTGAATTATTCAATTGAATCGAATTTTTCTGAATTAAATCCAAAATTTTGATCGAATTCGAATTAAAAATAAAATTTAATAAAAAACATGAATTTTACTAATTTGAATTTAAAACGTGAATAATTCAGGCCAAACTGAATTAAACCGAATTATTCGATCCACTTAAACAATATTAAAAAAACAAAAAAACAAAAAAACAAAAAACAAAAAAACAAAAAGCAAAACATCATATTCACTTTTTTGACCCTTTTTTTGACCGAATCCTTAAATTAATCAATCGAATTATTCTGAATAATTCTCCGCCTGAATAATTCTCGAATCCGAATTTGCTAACTATGGTAGAGAGTGGTATTTTCACTTCCCTCCGTCTAGATATAGAAGCACGATTAGATACAGATCTTTTATAGAACAAATCAAAGTACAAATAAACTGTAAGAACTTATTTTACCAAAAAAATATAAAGAATAATTTACAGCACCACTCCTTGGAGAATGTCATTATTATAACAATATCTTATCTAAATTAGATTTAGATCTCCTACCGTCATTCACAAGTCACAATTAAAGAATATATTTTATATGGTGACGTTAATTACTATATTTTATTTTAAATATCAAAATGTCCTTATTAGATATGAAATACCCAAAATACCCAAACCCACATGTTTCTTCCTTTCTCCGTACCTCCCAATTCCAATTCCAATTCCAAGCTTCCTTCAATCCATCATGGAATGTGGAATGGACCAGAGGCCGCACCATCGGTCATGGCTCTTCCGCCACCGTCTCTCTCCTAAAACTCACCGGTCCGGTGAGGTTTTTGCCGTGAAATATGTGGAGCGTAACACATGAGAGTGGTCGATTGATGTACTACAATCTCTTCATGGAGTATATCTCCAATAGTACCCTCACTGACTCTATTCGAGATCACAGTCGAAATTGTGACATTAAAGGTCGGAATGTTTTGATTGGAGCAGATGGTGCCAAGATTGCCGACTTGGGTTGCACGAGATGGATCGATGAGGAGGATGAGGAGTCTCTGGCGATTCCGATTGTCGGAGCCCCTGTTTTCATGGCACCTGAAATGGCTTGAGGGGAAGAACAAAGTTTACCTACCGACATTTGGGCCCTTGGATGTACCGTAATTGAGATGGCTATAGGGCATGCTCCATGGCCAGATTGGTCGGAATTCATGAGTTTCAGGTCATCCTCTTACTGATTTCTTCATCCACTTCCCTCCTTCCTTCCATATCTTAAATCGCATCCTTCTCTACCATTTCGAGACCCGAACGTCGCATTGTCATCTCTGACTCCTTTGATAAATAATTTGAAATTGAAACCAAATTTCTGATATCATAAAAAATTACATAGAAAATCAACAAAAGCTTCTACTATTAGCAACAAAACAGCTATGGCAATAAGACACCCACAAGTTCCCTAAAGAGTTAAAGGCTTTCTCTTTATTTACAGGAGCCAACAGTCATACTGGAATCGACCCACATAGTGAATTTGAGAATCCAAAAATTCTATTTGAACAAACTCTTCAATTCTTCAAAAAAACATAATCCCACATCCTTAAACCACCTATAGCTCCAACAGAAAAGGGAAAGAAAAAGAAGAAGAAAGAATCAACTAAAACGAGAAGAAGAGCAACAGAAAGAACCCTAAAAATGTGCCGGAATTGCTACACTTTTCCCCCAAGATAACCCAAAAGAAATTCTATATATTAGATTATTCAGTAGATCGACGAAAAAAAGACAAAGTAGAAGTGATCCTACCACTTACCAACGTAAGCTTCCTCTTTGTCAAGACTCCAGGAGTCCAGAAAACCAAACCGATGAGGCCGAGTAGTCGAATCCCATCGTCATCTGACTCGGAGGGTCATCTACGACCCGATTTTCTAATCTTGATTTTAACGGTTTTTCAGCGGTAGGAATGAAGGAGAATGAGTTGTAATGAATAGGGTGTAACGATCATTTTAATATTTTTACTTAATTATGATTGATGATAAAGGGTGTAAGTCTAATTTGATGACATAGGTGGAATGTTATAATAGTGGCATT
>NC_056569.1:19225815-19233320 GCF_013358625.1 Macadamia integrifolia
AAAAAAAAAAAAAAAAAAGGTAAGGGCTAAAGAAGGAGAGAGAGAGGGAGTGAGAGCCAAAAAAATCCTCTACCGCAAGTACGGCAGAATGATAAGAATCCAATAGCTGAAAAGGCATTGGAACATGTACCGATATCATCTCGATCATTCAACGTTCGTCGCACGACCGCACCTATTGTAGAGGATCACAGCCCGAAAAGAGAGAGAGAGATATGGATGAGTATATGAGGCAGTCAGGGAATGGAGGACTCGCATAGGTCACGATCACATGGGCACTGGGGTCATTGCCTCATTGGGTAAAGCCAAATCCCAGTCCATGTCCCCATGCCCCCTTCTCCCTTCACGTGAAGACGACCATCGGTTTTCGCTCCACAACGGGCCCCACTCTTCCTATTTACAGTGGACGCCACGGCTCATTTCATTTTCCTTCTTTTGGGATTTCCACGGTTTCCCCATCTCTCTCTCTCTCTCTCTCTCTCATATCAGGTAGTCATCAGATTGTCATTACTCATTCACTGCTGCAACTATCCAAATCTCCTCTTGATCTTATCTTGTCTAGGATTTTATGGGAAACCCCCGAACAGCTAGTGAGAGAAATTAGAGAGAGAGAGAGTCTGCGGAGCTCGGGATCTGGAGAAATCAGGGAAAGAATGGCAGGAATTCATGATCTTCCTGATGTGATACTATCGAACGTGTTCGCCATGGTTGAGGACACCAGAAGCCGCAATTCCATGTCTCTAGTTTCTCACAGATGGAGGATTTTGGAGCGCCAGACCCGAACCTCCCTTACCCTCCGAGGCAACGTGCGCGAACCCATCTTGATCCCAGATTGCTTCTGGGCGGTCACCAATCTGGACCTATCTCTCATCTCTCCTTGGGGTCATTCCCTCTTCGATTCCTCCCTTTTCCCAGAACTCCTCGCCCAAAAGCTGTCCCTTTCCTTTCCCTCTGTCACCTCTCTAACCGTCTATGCCCGCACCCATCACACACTCCGCATCCTCGCCCCTCGCTGGCCAAACCTCCGCCATGTCAAGCTCGTTCGATGGCACCAGCGCAGCCAGTCCCCTCACGGGACTGACTTTTTCCCTTTGTTCGATGCCTGTCCTTCTCTCTCTTCCCTTGATCTCTCCCACTTCTACTGCTGGATCGAAGATATCCCTGCCGCCCTCCAAGCATACCCATCTGTTGCCAGTTCCCTCACCAGGCTCAACCTTCTAATCCTATCATTCACCGAGGGATTCAAGTCTCAGGAGCTTCTCACCATCTCCAACGCCTGCCCCAATCTCACCCACTTCTTGGCCCCCTGCGTCTTCCACCCAAGGTACAATGACTTCGTCGGAGACGAGGCGCTGCTCACCCTAGCCACCAATTGCCCCCTCCTGAACGTCCTCCACCTTGCCGACCACTCCACTCTCGCCAATACCAGAGCCAATCCGGACGCCGATGGATTCACCCAAGAAGATGCGAGGATTAGCCGTCTTGCGCTTGAGGATTTGGTATCTTGCCTTCCCCGGATCCAGGAACTCACCCTCGATGTCTGCTTCAATGTCAGGGACGCCGGGCCGGCTTTGGAATTGCTGGGTTCCAAATGCCCCAGGCTTATATCACTGAAGGTGGGTCAATTCCATGGGATCTGCAAAGCCATAGAGAGCCAGCTCGACGGCATTGCGCTTTGCGGAAATGGTCTTGAAGCCTTGTCCATCAAGAACTCTGCCGATCTTACCGATGCCAGCTTGATCGCCATCTCCAGGGGTTGTCCGAGGCTGTCCAAGTTTGAGCTTCAAGGATGTAAGAACATCACGGAGACAGGGATGAAGAGATTTGTTGGCATGTTACGCCAAACCTTAGTGGATGTGAAGATTTCTTGCTGCAAGCAGCTTGATGCGGCTAGTTCGCTGCGAGCCCTGGAGCCAATCCGGGATCGAATCCAGCGTCTGCACATTGATTGTGTGTGGGACAGCAGCCTCCAACAGTGCTCGGGGTTGGGGACCTCCTCTGTGCCGACTCCCAACGAACTCGAATTTGACCTGAATGAGTTGGGTGATGAGGAACCCATCACGTCAAATCTTCCTGCAAGCTTCGTGAGTTTCCTACCACTTGCAGAAGAGTGTGCTAGTTCCAGTTCCAGTTGCATTTCTAACATTGAAGAAACAAGCAACAAGAAGAAGAAATGCAGGTACTCCACAGACGCAGACTGCTACGGTTTCCTGACCAATGGTAATGGGTTCTGGTGCAAATCTTGGGAGAAGCTGCGTTACCTATCCCTCTGGATTGAAGTTGGTGAACTTCTTGAACCATTAGCCACGGCTGGGCTGGAGAGTTGTCCAGTTCTGGAGGAGATAAGGATCAGGGTTGAAGGTGATTGTCGAATGAAGTCCAAACCAGCGCCAGCATTCGGGCTTATCGCCCTTGCACGCTATCCAGAACTGGTGAAGATGCAGCTCGACTGTGGAGACGCAATAGGCTACGCACTAACTGCTCCGAGTGGACAAATGGACCTGAGCCTGTGGGAGAGGTTTTACCTTCAGGGGATTGGGAGCTTGAACCTCAATGAGCTTGATTACTGGCCCCCACAAGACAGAGATGTTAACCAGAGAGGGCTCTCTCTTCCTGCTGTTGGGTTGCTTGCGCAGTGTGTCACCTTGAGGAAGCTCTTCATCCATGGCACAACCCATGAGCACTTTATGGGGTTTCTTGTTAACATGCCAAATCTCAGAGATGTTCAACTCAGAGAGGATTATTACCCAGCCCCAGAAAACGATACTAGTACGGAGATGCGTGTGGATTCTTGCAGTCGCTTTGAAGCTGCTATGAGTAGACGTTTTGTTCCTGACTAGAGTTCTAAATTTTAATACCCAACTGATGATGATTCTCACAATACTGGATGCTCACAAATTTTCTACTTTACATACAACCTACTAGATAAACTCACTCATCAATGGCCATTCTGCTCCTAACTCTTCCTCTCTTCTCTTCTTTAGTTGGACCTCTTCTTACTCCTGAACTGGAATGGGAAGCATCTAGCCTCCCTGAATGGAAAATCCTCCGACAGCTTGAGCACTGTAAACTCTATCGCTTCTTGGTTAGCTAGCAATTTCAAGCTTGACCCTTATTAGATTGGCAACCTCGAAGCAAAGCCACCAAGGAAACCCTGAAAACATTTTAGTTTGGAATGAAAATTTTTGAGTTATTTTCAAGGTGTAAGAACTATTTGATGTGGTTTTTCAATTCATTCATTGGTAGATTGCATGGGCACCATATCAGATTCTTCATAAAGATGAAGAGCAGCACCAGCTCAAGAAACTCGAAACAGTACACTTGGTCCCCAAAACCATGAGATGAGTTTCTTCCCTGGAGGGTAACAATGAGTTCTAGTCTGTCTTGTTGCCAGGAGTTACGGTCGAAGGTCTTTTTCGATTATTGACTTGATACAAGTTTTGAAGCTCTGACATTGTAATTTCCATGGCATCCACTCTTCAGAGATTGGGGCATACCGGCATGGTGCCACAAGAAACCAAAAATGAAATGTTTCCTTTGAATAAAATTTAAGAAAAAAACCAATTTACAACTTAAGCTGCCAAGTAAAACACCTCTCTGTCCCTTCTATACAAACACAAATCAAATCAGCAAAGAGAGTACTCGCAATCGAGCAAGCGGGTGAGGATCTCTTCACAGCTTGGTCGTTCATCTGGCTCTACCCAACAATCTGCAATCAGCATCGAAAAAAATTGAGATGGGTATCCAGGGAATAGAAGCAAAGAGAAAATGGAACGGAACTAAACTCCAGAGCTAACAAACCTGCAATAAGCTTGCCCAGTGGACCTTCTGGAATCTCTAGCCGTGATCCCTCATTAGCAACTGCATAAACCACCTGAAAAATGGAGAACAGGAAAATCAGGATCCCTTTCAAACTAATCACACATGGAATATTGACCATAAGAGAACCCGTATGGCACCTGCATTGCTGGTACGCCTTCCCATGGTCTACTTAAAGTGCATAGTTCCCACATTATTACACCAAGGCTGAAAACATCACATTTCTCTGTGAATGGTTCATTGCGTATGAGTTCTGGAGCCATCCATTCTGGAGTCCCTGCAGACGACGAATCTCCCATCGGATTTTCTATCATTATTCGAGAGAGCCCAAAATCACAGACCTTGACTTGCCAATGCTTGTTCACGAGACAATTCGCACTTTTCAGATCGCGATGAACTATTTTCATCCGGTGTATGCACATCAATCCCCTTAATTGCCAGCAGAAAATTATAGTCAGCATTTGTGTTACTATGCATAAAACTAAAGTCTACAGGGATAAGAGTCCAATAACATAAACATTTCTCTTTTACTGCCCAATAGATGTCCTTTATCATACTCATAAGAAGAGATTATTATTTTTCAACTACGTGACATAAAAAAATCTCCCATCTGAGTGAAGCAAACTAGATTTTCATAATTGATCTCACAGTGGTTAAATTCCTTAAAAGACGAGTACCTAGACAAAGTTCACCTCAGTTTTGGTGGAAGCAAAAGGCATATGTTAAGCAGGAGATGCATAATATGCCTTGAGCAGATCACCATCGCATGTGTAATATAAACAGATTCTGGAGCATCACCCAGAAACCAATGTTGGGTATGGGACCTTCCTGTATCCCAAAGGCAATCTCCTAATGCTTTCCATCTTGGAGTTTACCAAGAAAGGAGAAGTCCCCATATACCACCACAATGAAGATTATGAAATCAAGTATAAATGGCTTTCACTAATAGGAGAAAATGGAGAAGTACCAACAAAATTTCAACCCTAGTTAAGTTCAGCAGAGACACAAGCAAATGAGCCAAGCTCTATGAAACTGGACCAATACTCTTATCAGTAATATGTAAATAACCAAGTCAATGACAGTTCACACCAAGTACGCTTTACTCAGAGATCCATGATGCCGGCTGTAGAATTGGAGAATACTTGTATCAGTATTAAGACCATTTATAAGCCTCATGCAAATAGTGCAAACAATTTCAACCAACAGACCCTGACACCCACTATCTGGTTATTTGTAGATGTTATAGCATAACATTAATTATCAAGAACACCATTCCATTGACACACTTCAAAAATCACTTGAGTAATTATGCCATCATGAACACCCTATATACTTTATATTACGTAAATTCATAGTTACACATCTATTAGAGTGCAAACACTAATGTAATGAATGCCCCATCCGGCTCTTACAACATAGCAGTAAATAGGCTTTACAAAAAAAAGGGCATACCCGTACACAAGGCTCTCGTCACTGCGGGGTCTGGGAAGGGTTATAATCTACACAGCCTTACCCCCAGTTCGCAGAGAGGATTCCTGACTCAAACCCACGACCACTAGGTCGCAATGGATCAACCTTACTGTTATGTCAGGTCCACCCACTTTGGGCACAAGTACATAGGCTTACATAAAACAAATAAAGGAATGAGAATGTATGACAAATTGTGTTCATCACTCACTCACCCGCAAAAATAATAACCGATGAATTTCCAAGTCTCCATAATTTTCTAATTATTACAGGTAACAGCTGTAATGATGGTGTTAGAAATAGGAAAGTTGATGTCGTGACGAGAAAGAATGGAGCTGTCCTTACAATGTTCAGCATAGTAGAGTTGTTGCAAGTATAAAAATGTGCACAAGCAAGAGATGAACTATTGCATCTCTGAAATCACAGGGAAAACAGTAAAAAAGCTTTGCAAGCATAAGTGATTTGTTTCTCCAACTGCAAACTCGCTTCTGCTGGCAGGGAAGCATGAAAAAGGTACCAATTCTTTTCCCATTAATACATAATAACTCAACTCAACTTAGCCTTATTCCAACTAAATGGGGTCAGCTACACATATCATGTTTCTCCATTCAATTCCATTCAATGCCATTATTTGTTGTCATAGGCATTGGGTGATTTACTACAGAAATATTGTAAGACGAAAGGAAAAAAAAAGAGTACGAAACAAAATAGCATAAGTTGGATTCATCCTTAGCAAACTGTTGTCTTTACAGAGTGAAAAAAAGAGCAGTAAGAAACAGAATAGCATGAGTTGGATGCATCCTTAGTAAACTGTTGTATTTACAGAGTGAAAAAAAAAAGCAGTAAGAAACAGCATAGCATGAGTTGGTTAGCAAACTGTTGTCTATACAGAATGAAGTATTTCAGAAAGACAAGACAATGACACTTGAATCCAAGAAACACCTTTACTACATACATTTAGGATATTCTAGGTTGTCTAACATAAATTAATTGTACTATACAAAACAACTCAATGTTAGAAACCTTGTGCTACCACACATTATAACTGAGGCCCCTAAGTGAGTTTTATCACTGCACTTCTTAAATTCTTCTGTGCATTATTAAGACTGTCCATCAAAATACCTTATAATGCATAATTACTTCATTTCTGTGGAGAGTAGAAATTATATTGATTGTCCTTATTTAGCTTCTTGAAGTAAATATTCTAGGTCAGATGCCATCAAAGTAAAGATGCACTATTCCATTTAAGTGCTGAGATAACAGCTAAGGTCGGTCAACCATAATCACAATCAAAATACTAATTACTAAAACTGAACAAACGAATTCCAGATTTGAAGGGGCATTGTTATGAACATTAATACAGGATAGAACAGGGTTTAACTAACCGGCAAATATCACGCAGCATCTTTAGTCTTCTTCGCCAGCTGAGTTTCTTTTTCTGTCCACTCATATGAATCAAATAATACAAGGACCCAAACTCCATGTACTCAGTTACCATTGACAAGTGAGGAGGTTTTGTGCATGCCCCAAGAAATAAAATAACTGTAAAAGATAGCATCAATAGTTTCATGAGAAAGGGATAATACAATGAATGAACAAATAAGCATCTACAAAAACAGTGCATTCGTAGGAAATTTTTTCAGATGTGTATAAACAAGCAAATAGGTAAAAAGAATCTAATGTGATGCCGATAAAACCCAAGAATCCAACACATTAACCCTTAGTCGTAACCATCTATGGAATATGAGAGACATAAAAGTTCAGTAACTGTAAGCATAGTAGAGTACCATTTGGGTGTCGCAGGCGGCTGAAAAGAGACAAAAAGAAAGCTTTAAGTCAGAGAAGAAACAACTGGGATGAAATAAGCCAAGACTCCTTATGGGTGAATGAGATAATACCTCAGGATAGATATTTCATTGCAGAAGTCCTCCATATTTTCAGCTGTCAAATCTTGCTCAAGGAAAATCTTGATAGCAACATCTGTCCCATTCCAAATACCACGGAAAACTTCTCCAAAGAAACCTGAGTCCAAATAAATGGAGATGAATAGTTTTGCAAGTATAAAAATAATATTCACTCGAGCAAATATAGTGTACCATTTCTCTCATGTGACCTGAAAGTCTGAAGCAGTTATAGAAACTACTACATAAATTCAAAGATTCTATTCCAAGAGGAACAAGCAGCAATTTGAGAACACAAACAACTCCTCAAAAAAAAAAAAA
>NC_056569.1:19233393-19235020 GCF_013358625.1 Macadamia integrifolia
AAAAAAAAAAAAAAAAATTGAGAGTACCCTGGTTGAAATTGTCATAGATATAAACCCATATAGGTCTTGACTTGTTCAGAAGGGCATTAAAAATGTTCCCTATATTCTAAACCAGGAAATTAAGAAACCAGAATGTTGCCTCCTGATATATGGACAAATAAACGATACTCGATTAAACCACGGTTAACAAATAAAAGATACTCGATTAAACCATGGTTTGGGATGTTCGGCAGATTTTCTCATGCACCAAATCATACCAGAGCCAAATCTAAACTACATCCTGCTTTAGCGTTGCTCATTTTTTGAATTATAACACAGGGTTTTCAGTTTCAACAGAAATAGGTCACCATGCTTGAAATGAAATTTAGGTGTTATATGCTGTTTGGAAGATTGCTCCCAAAGTGCCAATAGTATTTTAAATGAAATCTTCAAGCTTAAGTCATTTGGGCTTAAATGAGAAAAATGGCCGCATTTTCCATATATTACAGGTCTTCAGTCTAACCAGGGAAACCTTTTGACTGATCTATTTTGATTGTAAGCTTGTAAGGCTCCAACAATTTCTTCTAGGAAAAAATTACCAAGTAACTTTAAACAGATCTAGAATGAAAATCTACAAATCTAGTTGCATTTACTCTCTTCATGTGTGACATGTAAGTCTGGACCTCAACTTTTTGTATCACACATTTCACCTTATTTATTGATTGGTGGTGATGCAAGGTGGAAACAAATCCTGCTAGCGGTTGTGCAAACCATATGCTAATCATAACGGTAAAGGGTCAACTACTATAGAAAACTACAAATCCATAACGGGTAGCACTTAATCGAACCTCCTACAAACTTGATTTCTTTAACAAATTGTTTGTAAATATGGGGAAATGACGAAATGATTGACGAAAATTTTTTTCCCTTTTCAATAAATTTCAATAGAAACAACTAGGTGATTTTCAGCTCCCCACACGTCGAACAAAATCAAATATTTCTTATACAGTATATGTCACATTAAAAAGTCATATAAATTTATGTTATGTGGCATGAGCTGATGTATGCACTATTATTGGTAGATTAAACTTTTCACAAGAATTGAGCATTACTAATGTAGATAAAAGAATTTATGAAGATTGATTTTGTAACTTTAAAAAAATAATAATAATAATAAATAAATAAAAATTATAAGAAGTTTAGATAAATCACCAAAAATAAAAGATTTGATAAGAAAAAGTACGTCCATCCATTGGTCTTATTTAACATTTGGTCGCAATTAACTTTTATTTCAAGTGATACTTTTCTAATTTTTATTACAATAAAATATGTATTATTGTACAAAATCTGGAATGCTCTAGCCAGGATTTCCAATACATGTGGTAGTTATGACTTCTAAAACCTGGATGTGTATTGTCATGCCTAGCGTAATATCTGACTCTTTATTATCCTTTTTTGGGTATACGCAAGAACAAATATTTCCATTTCATTAAGGTAAGTTGACAATGCATAAGAATTTTTTTAGCCTTATGCGAGTACATGCCTTGTTTACCTTACAACAAGGTTCCACACTAATCCCCAAAATAGAAAACCAATTCGATACAAATGTAGCACCGTTAACAATCCTGATTCTTTTTTTTTTTTGGGG
>NC_056569.1:19239106-19259847 GCF_013358625.1 Macadamia integrifolia
TTTTTTACTGTTTATTTGACCATATTGTTCAGAAATTTTCACTTTTTAAAACCCGTACCTTTTTTTTTTTTCGTTTCAGTTTTTGCTAACTATGGTTTCACTTGGTGTTTCCTTGGTCTTGTCCATTATTTTCCAATTATGGGAATTATTTATTGACAACAAACATTTTGGTGGCATGACATCATGGCAATTGTAACGATTTAAGGTCTAACAAACTAGGACCTGTAGAAGAGGAAGGAGAAGAGATGAGGAAGAAGGGGCTGCCGAGAAGAGTGCAGACGATACCTCTACAGTCCCTTGTCGTGTATTTTATAATGTGTGTTTACAAGTAGATTTCCTTCTTAGACAAGGAAAGAAATCCTAAACAGAATACAACTCAAGACACGTAGCTAAAATAGGAAACCTACTCTAAACAGTAAACCAAATAAAAATAAGGCAACTTAGTCTGGAAAGGAAACAACTATACTAGGTTGGGAAAATCCCCCAACTTGTGACTCATAACTTAACAACAATGACACTTAGTAAATATTTGGTTGTCTCTAATTAGTATCATCTGATTAATTGATTGAATATTTATGTCATAGGGAGTATTTTCCGAAATTACAACCCGATCCAATTTCAAGTCAAGCCTGTTCTGCCATTAGTCCACCTATGTTTCTGAGTTGCAAGATAACAGAGGAGAAAAAGAAGAACTCATACGGTCATTAAATCAAGAAAATAAACATATTTATGTAAAAGGTATCTTTAAATTCCCACAATATGAGGAATATAGCCTTGACATCCTCATTTGACACAGAAGCAACACATGTTGTTTGTCAATGGAATGCAATCCCCGAACACTATTGGGAAAATATGGAAAAACTAATCTATGTCCATGGTGTCACAGGACCTTTGGTTACTTTAGAGTACAAAGCTCATAAAGTTCTAATTTATTTGAATAATATACAGTTTATTATTCCTCAAATTCTTTGTTTTCATTTTATGCATGGTGATTTTATTCTTGGAAATACCTTTTCACAAAATCATCTTCCTTTAACAATTTTACATAATTCTGTAAAAATAACTTTAAACTCTACTGAGGTTACGATATCAATTCTCCCTCAACACAGTTTTTTCATTGAGAAAGGTTTTACACCAAAACCAACTATTCGAATTCTAAAACCCACTCATTGGCTCTACCAGGAATTATCTAATAACTTTAGTGACAACCCATTAAAGTTATGGGATAAAAGCCCAAGATTTTGCCATATTCAACTCGATGATCCACTAAAGATCATTAGAGTAAAACCAATTTTATATTTTGAAGATGATATTAAGGAATTTGATATTCAATTAAAAGAGTTACAAGAACTCAAATTAATTGAACCATCAACAAGTCCTCACACTAGTCCAGCATTTATGGTACGCAACCATGCTGAACAAGTCAGAGGAAAAGCCCGTATGGTAATCAACTATAAGAGGCTTAATCAAAACATTATTTTCGATGGATACTTCATCACAAGAAAAGATGTTCTTATTCATAAGACCAAAACCGCTAAATATTTTAGCAAATTTGATTGCAAATCAAGGTTTTGGCAAATCAAATTGACTAACGAGAGTAAACCACTCATAGCTTTTAGTGTCCCATTTAATAAACATTATCAATGGATAGTTATGCCTTTTGGTCTTAATACAACCCCTCAAATTTTCCAAAGATGGATGGACTCTATATTTGGAGATCTACCTTTTGTGGCTATATATATTGCTGATATTCTTGTTTTCTCTTCTACTAAGGAAGAATATCAAGAACATCTCAAGCAAACCTCTCAATTATTCCAACAACATGGAATAATTTTAAATCCAAAAAAGATCGAATTAGAGAAAACCTCTATCAATTTTCTTGGACTCATTCTAACACAGAATGGGTTACAATTAAAAGATCATATTTTAGGAAAAATAAAGGAGTTTTCTGATAAACTGTATGATAAGAAACACTTACAACAGTTTCTTGGAATTTTCAATTATAGCCGAAATTTTATTAAGGACCTCTCTAAAAAAGGACCATTACTGAAAAAATTATACAAAGACAATAAATGGACATGGAATGATTCTGACACACAGGTTGTCCAACAAATAAAGGAGCTAACAAATCTTCCTCCAATATATTTTCCTACTCCAGGTGATTTCCTCATCTTAGAAACCGATGCTTCTAATGAACATTGGGGAGCAGAATTAAAAGCGACCCCTGAAAAATCCAACAGACGAACAAGTTTGTGGATACAATTCAGGAAAATTCACGTATACACAAATACATTCTATTATATTTGAAAAAGAACTTTTAGCTCATCTTTTTGGATTACAAAAATTCAAAAATTTTCTTATACCAAAAAAATGGTTTTTAATACGGACCGATAATCAGGAAGTTCGCGATTTTATGAAATCCAAAAAGGTGAAGAAAATGGCAAAAGAATTAATTGGTATAATGAAATTAGTCAATATAGATTTGAAGTAGAATATATTAACAGTTTAAGAAATTTTCTTGCAGATTATCTCAGTAGACAATGGATAAACAACAAAGCAATGATGGATGGATAACCATCAAAGGAAAAGGCAAGGCAAAAGAGTCCTCAAGCAGACCTACTGCAAAGGAATCTTCTAGCAAACTAATGCCACAAAAGCCTTTTGGGAAAAAATCTTCAGCGTCATATACACGACCTGCTAATAAGATTGATTTATCACAAGCTTCACTTACCCCAAGCGAACCATTTCAATATTTTCCTACACTAGGAATATCTCAATGGACTCCACTATCTCAGATTCAATGGACACAAACTCCATTATCTCAAACCCCTTATTCTCAAATTCAGTGGGTACAAAACCCATATGAGACCCTCTCACTTACCTACAAGTGACTCAGATGCAAAATGATATCTGACTTCGAAATCTCTTACAGAAAGCGTCTACAGAAGTCTCTGAATTCAAAATCACTGAATTTCATAGACATCAAGGACTCCCCAACGATGTCTATTACATGATTAATTAAGTATGGAAATCACACTGTGGCAATAAGAAAAAATCTTTCAAACAAGATATGCATACTCTTTCCACAACCTTTTGCAAACCAAAAACCTTTTCAAGAATTGATCTTCAAAATCATTACCCAAACGAATTTTGATGATGATATTGAATATGAGAAAATAAACAATTTTCCCAAGCTCTCCGAATTTATTACTGATTTTCATGAAAAACCCATTTTTCATAAAATCAGATGAATTTGTATTCATGAAAAAGCGAGGCATGTACTACCCAAGGAATGCTTCAAATTTATCAAAAGAAAATTTGTCGAAGATAATATTTTTCATTTTTCCTAGATATTACAAAAATATCTAAAAGACTTGTTTTTTCATGAGAATTATCTTCGAGTTCTTTTTTATCCTTCCACTGACTTATAGGATATGCACATAGTTTTTAAGGTGCTGGTAAGGCGTGGAGCTGATGCAGTCCATGGGTGATAAGGCAGTGGTCTGCCTTATGGGAAGTGAGTATGGCGGCCACCTTATGCTATAAGGCGTGAAAGGCGATGCCTTATGACACCTTACGACTAAGGTGATCGCCTTATGTGTTTGTTTTTTTTAAAAATACATCTTAAAATTGCTTTATGAAGATTCCAAATTACATTTTCTCATTGGCAGGTGTATAAGTTTTGATGCATATGTGATGCATTAGATCAATTTTTTTTTTTTAAACACATTATAAAATTACTTGATGAAGATTCGAAATTACATTTTCTCATTGGGAGGTGTATAAGGTCTGATGCACATGTGATGATCAAAATTTTCTTTTAAAACACATTTTAAAATTGCTTAATGAAGATTCCAAATTACATTTTCTCATTGGCAGGTGTATAAGTTTTGATAAACATGTGATGCATTGGATAAAAAACCATATAACTTAGAAAATAAAAACCCTTACCAAAAAAATAAATAAATAAATAAAATAAAACCCAAATCGCATCTCTCATTCTCTCTCAGTCTCCACTCCAAATCGTAAAACCCCAAACCGACGGTGAGCCTCATCCTTCGATTCTTCTCCAGCAACTTCTCCTTCTCCTCCGACAGCCTTCGGCGACATCTGGCGACCTCCGGCGAAGTGTCCTTCCACATCTCCAGGTATGTTTTAGTTTATATTTCTATTTTTGATTTGTGCGCTTTTTTTTTTTTCTCTTTTCTTCTTTCTTCTCCCTTCTTCTTCCTTCTTCTTTCATCTTCATCATACACCATACGGTTTTTGTTTCTCTCTTCTTCTTTCTTCTCCCTTCTTCCTTCTTTCATCTTCATCATACACCATACGGTGAGTCGGTGAGTCGGTGAGCTTGAGACTTCGTATGATAACAGTTTTTTTTTCCTTCCTACGGTGACTGTAACAACTTTAGAGACTTTCATGCTTAGCTTAGGCAAAGTTCCAACAGGGTTCTCTGAGACCCACCCATTGTTGGCTGTCACAATCAAAACCCAGAATTTCATCACTCCAATAGTCCAACCGACTCTGTAACCCTTGACCCAGAACTTATGACATGTTCGAAGCTCTTCTAGGTGGGGTGTGCGACATACCTGCTCCCTTGGTATTACAGTAACACTCAGCTTGTTAACATTAAAACTGTACATCCAGTTTCTCAACAACATTATTCTTTATTCTTAGTTGTATCCACCACCACCAACACCACCAGGACCAGTGTGGACTTGTGTAAAATTTTGTGCTACCACTACCATTTGCATGTGTTGTTTTGCATTTAATTTGTTGTCCCTTGTCTCTATGGGATTTAATTATATAGATGATGAAAAGGAAAATTTTGTTTTTTAATTTAAAATACCACCAGCAATGCCACCACTGTTTTTGTTCAGCAGCTTCTATTCTCTGATAGATTATGGTTTTCTCCCATTCTGATTTCTATGCATTTTTATCCTCTTTTCGCGGGGGATATTTTTAATGTCCTCCTTTTCTCCCTCAAATTAGTTTTGGGATTTACATACTTTTGTAAGTTGTCCCTCCGCTTTTATTTCTCCATGTTTTTGTGGATTACATAGCTTGCTGACATAGTATATCTTTAAGCAACATTAGAATGAA
Source organism: Macadamia integrifolia (assembly GCF_013358625.1). NCBI lineage: Eukaryota > Viridiplantae > Streptophyta > Magnoliopsida > Proteales > Proteaceae > Macadamia > Macadamia integrifolia. The sequence continues at coordinate 19,244,210 of NC_056569.1, forward strand.
AGAACATCTTAGTATTACAGTAACAGTGTAACACTCAGCTTATTAACCTTAAAACTGCAACATCTTAACCTTTATGACCTTTATTTTCCTTTTTTTTTTTTTTTTTTTTCTATGTATGTTCTTTCAGGGGTCTGGTATTGTTGTGCTTGCTTTTGGTGTTTCTCTTGTGTCTGCTTTTGTTTGGAGGATATCTTCTTCCGCATGTTTAAAAGAACATGGATGGGAAGTTAGAATTTGTTTTTTAAAACCTCTATTTATAGTATTTGATTCTGTAGTATCCAGATAAGTGCCATAGTAGGTTCTGATTATGTAAGTATGGTGAATTCAGCCTAAATGTTAAATGTGGCTGTATTGACATGAGTTCCTTTTAATGGCTACCCAGAATAAGTATACATATGTGTTATTTTTCCTAGAGTATTTTTTCTTTTTCTTTTTCTTAGTCTGATTTTCCCATATCTCTTTAGTGGAGGTATTTGCTTTTATTACCTTATTACCTAATAGGCTAATATTCCCTTATTGTAATATTCCCTTTTATTACCTTTTTATTATTCTGATTACCTTTTTACATTACAGTCTTAGACAAAGAGACAAGTTGAATCCACTCATCTATAGAAACAATTGGTGGTAGCAGTGGGGGTGAAAATACAAGTATTGTTGCTACTACACAATCAACGATTGATCCAAGCAAGGATCCAAAAATGAGAGCTAAATCAAATGATCCTAGATGGAAATATGGGTATTAGCTTGACGTATTAGACAGAATTGGATTAAGTGTACCCTTTGTGGGAAGGATGTCAAGGGAGGAATAAAACGATTGAAACATCTTATTGCTGGCTATGGAGATGTAGCCAAGTGTATGAAAACAACGGAAGCAATTGCTAAAGAGATGAGAGATGCAATCTTGAAGAACTAGAGGAAGAGGGACCTTGATTGTTTTTTATGATTTGGATGTTAGTGATGGACCTACAAAAGTAACGGGACCACAACAGAATATAGTATCCGATATGAGGGTCTCATTTCCTATCCCTAGCTCTGGGGCAACTTCAAGAAGAAATAAAGCTATCATTCAAACACAATCCAAACAACAAGTAAGGGGTCCCATAGATAAGCATGTGAGGAGGACTCCTGAAGAAGTGATTGTAGATAGGTGGGATAAAGGTTCATATCAGACAACAATGGAGAACCGTGTAAGAGGAGAAGAAGAAAGAGATAAACGTCGTTCTTACTTTGCAAGGTGGGCTTATAAGAGTGGTGTTTCATTTAATGCTTTGAAGTTAAGGAGTTTTGAGGAATTGGTAGAAGCTATTGGTCAATATAGACCAGGTTTCAACCCCCTTCAATTCATGACTATAGGGGGCCTCTATTGAAGTCTGAAAATGATAAAATTGATGAGTTAAAGGTGAAGTATCAAGGATATTGGAGGAAATATGGGTGCACACTCATGTCTGATGGGTGGACAGACAAGAAAGGAAGGCACCTAATTAATTTTCTTGTCAACTATCCGGAGGGGACTTTTTTTTTAGAGTCTATGGATGCATCTAACCAATCACAAACAGCTGAAATGTTATTTAAGCTACTTGATAGTAAGGTCGAAGAGATTGGTGAAGATTATATGGTTCAAGTAGTCTCTGATAATGCTGCCAACTATGTTGCAGCGGGTCAACTACTAATGAAGAAAAGGAAGAGGTTATTTTGGAGTCCATGTGTAGCTCATTGCATAAACCTTATAATGGAGGAAATAGGCAAATTACGCTCTTATATGTCTGTTATATCGAAGGGCAGGAAATTAACTGCATTCATCTACAGGCACACTCGCCTTCCTGAAGCTATGAGGCAAAAAATAGGAGACTTAATTGAGGGCTGGAGTGACTAGATTTGCCTCTTCCTTTTTAACTCTCCAGAGCTTATACAAGTACAAAAGAATCTTTGAAAAAATTATTTGTTAATGATGAATGGTCCCGTTCTAAGCTTGCATCTACAGAGGCAGGGAAGAAAGCTTCTGAGACTGTGTTTGCTACAACATTCTGAAATGGTGTGATGGATTGTATAAGAACATCACAGCCTCTTCTTCAACTCTTGAGGATTGTAGATGGTGATGAGTTGCCTGTTATGCCTGAAGTATATATGGCAATACAAGTGGTAAAGAAGAACAAAAATTTTTTTGGAGACAATAAAAGGAAATGGAAGAAAATCATAGCGATTGTTGATCACCGTTGTGAGACTATGATAAATGGATCAATATATTTAGCTGCATTTTTCCTCAATCCAAATAAGTTCTATAAGGCAATAGCAGATAATCTAGATAATGAGTTGGACTTAGCTCAAAAAGCAAGTGATGCCTTCAATGATGTTCTTGCAAGGTTGGTGCCTGATGAGACCTTGCAAGATAAGATCATTGTCCAGATTGTCAAGTATACCACTGTTCAAGAAAGTTTTGCAAAGGACATGGCCATTAGACAAAGGGACAAGTTGAATCCTAATAAGTATATTTCTTTTAAAGTTCTAATTAGTTTAGAACTTTGTATGTTGATTTTTTACTTAACCTATTTTTTTATATTATATATTTATAGTCTCTTGGTGGTCTCGACATGGAAGTACTGCTCCTGACATTTCAAAGCTTGCATTGCGCATACTTGGTCTTTGTTGCTCATCTTATGGTTATGAGCGCAATTGGAGCACATTTGAATTTGTGAATATTGACTATTGAGTTCTGAGTACTTGTACTTCACTCAATATGGTTTTATTGAAGATAAGTAAATAACCTCATATTATTAATGTTTTTCAAATTCACACCAAGAAGAGGTATAGGTTAGAGCATCAACGGTTAAATGATTTTGTCTACATTCAATATAATCGTCGACTTCAAGCAAGGTTCCAAGAAAGAAAAGAACAATGCAGAAACTACAATCCATTGTTGCTCGATGAGCTTAATTGTAGTGAGTGGATGATTGGTGAATCAGAGGATGAATTAGTTTATCCTGAGAATGATCTCACTTGGAAAGATGTTGATAGAGCACTTGAGGCATCTTCATCATATCAAGGCCACAATAGACCAAGGAGGGCTCCAACATCTACTAGTGGAACCAATCTTTGTTATACCCGGCTTGGTAGGAGGGTTAAGCTTGAGGATTCAGATGAAGAAGTGGATGAGATGAGTGAAGAGGATATTCGTGATGATGAAAACATTGAGGACGATTATGGCATAGCTCCAAATGATGCAAACCAGAAACAGAATGCAAATGAGAAGATTTTAATTTAATTACTGATTTGGATTGAGAGTCTTTGAGTCTTTGAACTTTGAAGTATTTTGAGTCTTTAAACTTTAAAGTTTTTTAGGTCCTTGAACTTTTAAGTATTTGACTTTCATTGTTTACTAAATTTTTAGTATTTTAGTTTATTTTATGTTTTTACTTCATTGAAGTTTAAAGTTTTTTAGAATGATTAAGAATCCCCAGGTTAGTCACTTCTCATCCATTTAATTTGGCATCTCGATTTTTACTTTCAATGTGTTTTAATTTTAAGTTCTTAATTACTTCTTTGACAAGAGTAGAAATATAGTGGATGACCTTAAGGCTTAGGCACTCATTATGGCATCATAGAGGTAAGTATAATAAATACTTGTATATTTTATGTCTTCTTTTCTTTATATTTATAATTTTGTTTCATTATTATGTATTTATATTATATGTTAATATGTTATGATGATTGATTATTGAATATTGATGATTAATGAAGATGAACTTAGTTTATTCACTTTATTGATTTGTTTTCTTGATGAATATCTTACATTGGTATGAATATGAACCTTGCCAAATAGATTGGTTTTATAAAAAAAATTACACAGGAACGCTTTAGTCAATAAGACGACGCTTTATGTCCGCCTTATCGCTAAGGCACTCCGAAATACCCTCAAACGCCTCCGTCGCCTTAATGCCTTAAAAACTATGGATATACACACTATCGAATGGGGACTCTGTGGACGAATTTTTTTCAACCTAACACGAAATTTACCCATCATCTACCGATAATGATGCACACCATGATTTATCATACTTTCAAAAATTGAAAGTTTTGTCCCGGTTTGGCTTTAAATATTTACTCCTCTTTGGGCTGGCGGGAAAGAGAAAATTTTTATTAACCCTACCAAATCTGGATTCTTACTACTGCCAACCAAGATTCATATATTGGACCCCCCAAGATTGAAGAAGATATAAGTCTTGAAATAATCCAAAACAGTAATCATCGATAAGTGTGGAAAGGTGCCTTAATAACATTAAGGAAAAAAGCCTTTGAACTAGCAGGAGACCGGTTTACTACCAAAGTAATCAACAGTCGAAGATCATTCTGCACAGGCATTCATGTTGACTACATGGTCAATCCTCACAAGAAACTGAAGCAAATCAATTTCTTGACAATATTATGGACTTGGTACCATTGGACGCACCATTGGATTTACTCTTGGATGTCCAATCTACCATTGCCTTACAAGAAGCAATGGATGAAGACTTACTCGGTTATGGAGGACACTCTTCGACAGGAAGTTTTGATTCTATAATTGAGCACAACATTGATAATATGATGGAAGCATAAAATGGACCAACCATATAGAACCATCATGACATCTCACATGACTCTCATGATGACGTCACCAAATTTTATCGAAACTATACACTTATTACCGGTACTGTAGCAAGTTACTGTTTATGGATTTAAGTTACACTGAAATCCACGAACTTCAGAGGTCTTTAAATCCGGAGTCTATAAAAGGAGACCCCCTCCTCAGTTGTGATCATCAATTATTGTAATATTACTCGAAAGTTCTTCTGTAAAGCTCTCTTGTTATAAGGTTTTCCTATTGTAAGAAATTTCTGTGTAAGATCTCTTGTATTTTGCCCCGGCAGTCTCCGGCTAGAGTTGGTATCAGAGTGGCAGCGACGATCACTGTGGCTCTTCATCTGCACCCTTGGTTAGATAGATAAGAGAATCACCTGATTCTCATATCAGGGCTATTGATCAGTGCGAATTACCGCCGATCATTAGCAGATTGACTAATCTATCTCCTTATAATCTTCCTGCAATATATTCAATGAATTTTTCTTTAGACCATAAATTCTTCTGATTGGTTATCATTATACCAAAAGTTTGTGCCCAATCATCAATTGTTGATTCATAGTCTTTAAAGGGTATATGGGTCAGGTCAAGATAGGTTCCTCCTGACGCAATATTGGTCTTGTTTAAGTCATCTTTTCTTTGGTAAAAAGACGTGGGAGTTGGATCATCTTCTTCTTTGGTAGTGAAGATGTTATTGTCTTCAAAATGAGTTCAGGCTCCATATTGAGGGGCGAACTCAGGATCTTTTTCAAGATGATCATCGGAAGAAATTTGTCGTTTCGATTTAGAGCTAGACTCAGGTTGGTCTGTAACTAGCTCTTCATTGTCATCTGAATACTCTCGAAGTGATGCATGTTCAGTTGGAGTTGGGAGTCATCACTTTTGCCGTATGCTTCCCAAAAATACGAAAAAAGGGAAAACAACAAGCATTCCGTTCTAAACACGTTTAGCGTTTAAAACATGTTCCCCTTTTTTTTGGCATTTTTTAAGACTTGATTTGTTGAACATAATGTTTACTTAATTGACTATATCTCTCTCTCCCAAACTCTGATTGACCTGATTCTTTTGCCAACTTGAAGCTAACTCAATAGCCCATATTTCTCATGATAACAACTTCTGCTCAAATTCCTTGCACAGACCCCAAAATTGAGCTACTGGATTGGGTTTTAATTTTGGAAAATATTCCCTCAGACATAGATATTCAATTTAATCAATTAATTGGATGTTACTAATTTAAAGACAACCAACAAATATGGCTAGATCAAGGTCTATGACATTGGAGGTACAAATATCTATTACTTAAAACAAAAGAATCAATTGTCGTCAAAATACTGCCAAATTTCTGAAAACAGTATAAAAATTACAAATTATTTGGAGATGTATATTTCTATTTCAAAAAATAATAAAAGAACTAAAACACACATGTCACATACACAATACAAATAATAAAACAGAAATTAATTAGACATCAATATTTGTTTCAGTCAAATATTGGTAGAAATATCTTACAATGAAAGTCAAAGATTTCAAAAATGAAGGAGCTATAGTATTTGTTTAGCAACTTTATTCTTTTTGAAGAAATGTAAGAATGGACACAGGCTTGGGTTATCGAAGTATGATTTGATCAACAAATTCATCCATATTGACTAAAGTTTTTTAGTAACATCGATAACAGTTCAAAATAATGATAATACCCAACTTTTACAAGATATGGAATTTCAACAAGAGGATTTAAACACTAAGTCCTCAAAGATATTGACTAGGCTTAGACACAAATGATTAGGTTATGCCATTAAGGGATGGTAGAATAAGGATGACGAAATGAAAAGATCAACAGACCCACAAATTAGAGTTTCAATTAAGAGAACTGGGCCAGGATAGGCCAGGATAGGAAGAATGTTGTCAAGAAGAGAGGATATTGAACATGACAACAAAAGAAAACAAGCCCTAGAATTATAAATAAAAAAAATAAAAAAAAATCAAGATTCATGAAACTTACAAGACTTAAGGATGATAGAAGAAGAAAAAGGGATAAATCCATGGGAATTAGAATGAATGCAACTCTACAAATCAACACCTAGAAGGACCATGATCATATCATGCTCCTAAAGAAACGAGCGGAATTTAGCACCAGGACCAAATTCAAAGCTCAAAGCAAACCTTATATATTAAAATTTTAATTATTCCCAAAGCTTATTTTATTTGAAATAAGCTTTGGGAAGGGTTATAAATGTGTTGGACCTTTAGTTCCATGGGTTTTCTTTGTAATGGACCACTTTAATGGGCTTTTAATATGGGAATAGGCTACGTATATGGGATTACTTAAGTTATTTCCTTATTTTAATTGCTTAAGTGTTTTAGTTATGCTCGATTAGGAGTCTATAAGTCCAGTCCTGTTTTGAGTCCTATTTTCTTTGTTATTTCAGTTTCCTAGTCAATTTATGTTACCTTATTAATTAAGGATTGGGTTAGGCATTTCTTTTTTAGTGTTCGAGTCTATTTTTGAGTCTTTTAAATAAGTTTGTAAGGAAGACTAGCATTGCACAAGAGTTTGATAAACAAAATTGCAGCTTTTGTTGCTGTCCTCCATTGAAAACCTCTTTTGTTTGATCAAGAAACCCCTTGTGTGTGAAACAAAAGGGATTGGTGTTTGATCCAATAAACACCTTGCAGTGTGAAGCCTAGGTGGATCTTTCTACACTACTGCTGGTTATTGGTTTTCTAATCCTATTATTCAATCACTGTCATTAACAAGTCTATCTCTTCACTTTTCTGCAGCTAGAATCCTACTTGTTCTAGAAGTTCATATACTCCATTATTTTTTGGATTAAGCAAACCAGCCATCAGATCGAAATTTGGACTGAGCCCCTTAAGAACTTGATTCAAGTCCCACTCAGTTTTGACAAGCCGATTGGCTGCTGGAGTGAAACAACTATTTTACCCCTTGCTTTTTTATACTATGTTTTCAGACCTGAACTCAATTCTGATTTCTTTAGTTATATAGTTACTGATTAAGGTTACGTTCAAGTTTGAGATCAGTAATCCTTCTTCACTCTGAACCCTAATATTTGTGATTAAATCACTGCTTTAACCCTATTCCTATTGCTATTACGAATTACCCAATTTTCCCTAATCTGAACTATTCTATGATTAAAACAACAACAATAACAACAACAACAACAACACAACTCAGCCTTATCCCAACTGAATGGGGTTGGCTACACGGATCCAAAGGCCAAAAAAAAAACTTTTGGACATACCACTTACAAATCAGCAACCCGGATCATAGCCCTCCAGTTGATCCAAATATCTATATCAATCAACCTTATTTACGTTTGAGTTTATGTGGAATGCTTTATGTTTTGTTTATTTGTCTTGATCAATTACTTAAGTTAAAGGATATATGTGTGGGCCTCTACCATATGTGTCTGTGTGTCTACTTCTTCATCATCTCCTCTTCATTCTTGTTTACTGGTTTTATTATTCAGGTATTGTTTCAATTTACATCCATAATATCCAATAGAACTTCAGTTTTATAAGTGAGTCAAGTATTCCACTAGGCTTGACGCAGACTTCTTGATGGTTGCATAAAAATTTAGTAATAATTTCAAAAGAAAATTCTGATTTTAATGGAAAGTAAATCTTGATCAGTGTCCAGCTTCATAGAATCTGTTAGGCATGTCAACAGAGAGTTGCACTGCCAAAGCAAACAGTTATTAGTGAATCAAGTGACTGGAAGTTCCTGAAACTATCATGGTTTTAATTACAGAAAAAGTTACTGGATTGTATGGGTCCAGGTCCTTCAGTTTATTAAGGTTTTAGAGAAAATCTTAATAAAGATTGTCCAACATAGGATGGGTTCTACAAATGTAATCTGGTTTTGGAGAAAATTGTTGTCGTATAGCATTATATGGATATGTGCAAGAACATCAGTTGGATTTGACAAAAAAGAGCAACCCAGTGCACAAGACTCCCGCTACTGCAGGGTCCGGGAGGGACAAATGTATGCAGCCTTACCCCTTGCTTCGCAGGAGAGTCTGTTTCCAAGTTTTGAACCTGTGACCAACATGTTACAATAGTGCAACTTAACCATTGCGCCACAGTCTAGCCCACTATTAGTTGGAATTTGATCTTCACAAGAAATGTCTAAGATTGGCAGTTGATTATTATTAAACCTGCAACAGATTATTTATGCAGTTGCAATAGACCTGATCAATGGATTTGGAAGAATAGCATAAAGTAATTGTTTGTGTTAAAACCTATCATGAACCTTTATGTGATAAATCTTCTGAACATAGAAGTATAGAACAGGCTCTGATTTGGAAATCAAACACTACCGGAATTCAGGTTTTTGGATAAACTGTTTCTCCATAAAAGCTCCTAAATCTTGACATCTTGCAAAGTAGAGTTTCAAGCTTGCCAGAAAATGCTATCCTAGTTGTAGCTCCATAGATTTGGCAGATCCTAAATGTTGAAATGAATACTTCTCTGGTTTTGAAAATACTTTGAAGGCCTATTTGCCGACAAATGGATTCTCCTCAACTTGCGATGATTTATACATCCAGAGCCAGAACTTAATCCCAAGACATATCTACTCCTGTGGAATCTGATCCTATATTTTTTTATTTCGTAAAAAATCTGATCCTATATGGTGTCAGTTAGTGGTTGTGTAAAATAAGAAAAAGGGGGGGAGGGGGGGGGGGGACTGAATCTTTGTGGACTAATCCATAAGTTGGCCAAAGTAATTGCTGTTATTGCTAGATATATGATGACACATCTATGACTACCAAGGATTTGCAAGGAAAAGAAACCTTTCTGAAGAGCTACAAATGTTGGGAAGCTATTCACGAATAGTCATCAGAAAGATATATTTGTTTTTTTTATTCCAGTATTTGAATAATTGTGTATGTATCTTATGCCAGTGGATTGTCTTTCTCACTGTTCTACGTTCTTCCCTCATAAGTCATAATAAATTTCTCTTCCCTTTCCTATGAGGGGGAAAAAGGAAAACAAAGGATAAGTTTTTGGTAATTAGAATTGTAGTTTTTCAGCTATACCAGTCTGGGAAATTAAGATTCTATTTGGATAGGTCATTAACCTGGCCAACATTGACTTCTTATTATATAGTGTCAGAGGTGATTGAGGCAACCATGGCAGAGGCAGAACAGGGGGAAGCAGTTGGATTACTGGCAGTTTTCAAGCACTAGGGTGGTGTCGTGATTCAGAAATTGCCATGGTTGAAAGTGTGGTGGGGTAGTTGTGGCTTATGAGAGGTATGGTGGTGATAGATTTGAGGTAAAGGGGCTACCATTGGGTGGCAGCGGTTAGAGCCATGGTGGAGACAGGAAGCAAAACCAAAAGCATGGTGATGGTCCTGTGGACATGATGGAAAGCAGTAGCGTTCAGGCAGACATGATGCTGAGAGCGGGAATGATGGTTTAAGAGGAAGGCATGATGGTGGTGGCAATAATAATGGTCGTGTCCATATGATTTATTTCCAAGTCCTATACGGTTAGAATTGCAATAAGCAATATTTTAGGAATCACCATTTGAATACAATAAGTCAATGATCCTGCACAATGCATTCCAGCACCTTCAAGAAGTACCGTAGGTTAAGAAAAAGACATTTGCAAAATACAACTATGTACCTAGTAAAAGTACCAAAAAGATGTATAGAAACAAAAAGGTGAGGAAAGACAACATCGGTTGGTATTAAATATTAACAAAATTTTAGAATGGTAAGCCCTAATGGTGACAACGACGAGAGGGTAATGCTAAATGGGAAAATTAGTATATGAAATGCAATCCTTCAAATACAGGAAATAGACAAACATACATTTTGTTGAGGATCTGAACAATTGCTTTTGTCATTTGTTACTGACCCATCATCAGCTGGTTCCCTTAAAAGTCGATTTTGCTTCAGTGTCTCATTCATTGCTCGCACAGCCCTAAACATAAGTTCATTTAGAACAATATGAGCACGATAGCTAATGCTCAACGAAAAGTAGTCACTTCTTAAACACTAGAGGGTGTAAAATGCCCCATTAAATAGAAGTGCTAAAATAATCCTGTTGGAGAAGCAATTAGTCATACATTAGCATGCTGATATGTTTTAATTCCATTCAGCACGGGTGTTTTGGTCTTTTAATTATAATATGTGCATGATCAGAATGCATAAGCAGTTATAATGGATTTCATTTGAAGGTTGGAACAATCTAGGAGACCTTGACACTTTGCTCTTCATTAACAATCCTCTTCTTCAGTTATAATTGGATCAAAGCAAGGTTATGGATCACAAATCTTTGCTTTTCTCCTGAAATTTACTTTCACTTTTTCTTCAATCTAATTCCATGAAACAATTCCTCTTCTAGCCAGGACTTGACCGTATCATCTTTTTAGTTACAGAAATTTAGATTTATTATCATTTCTTCTCCCATACCTACCCTCTCATGAACTTCTGCATTAACCCAAAAAGACCTCCCCGATAAGTGATAAGTCTACAGTTCACTGCAACCATGAGAAAATAGTTTCAGCACATAAGCCCTAAGCAAGCAGGGCATATCTGCTTCTGACTTGGTAAATAACTCTTCAGCTTCGAAACTAACTGATAGTCATCACCAATCGACTAAAGCTTGGTGGGCCAGAACAGGTCCTATATTTCGCAGCATACAACGGCTACTATCCCAAGAAAGGATCCACAAACCAAATCAAAAGTAGAGTGGTAGGGCACCTTTCAAGCTCAACTATGTCATTGCTGTCAAGGTAACAGTCATATCCTTTTTCATTTAGTTGTTCTTCTTGGGCCCTTGGCACATAAACTAACCTGCTAGGGTGCAAGTCTGCAATAACCTCTTAAAAGCTTACTAGCCTAATTACATTTATTAAGTCTCCCTCAATCACTACCATATGAAATGCAAGGATTATGAGAAGCCAAGCCCTTCAAATAATTTATGGGCTTTGATACTAGCTGAATCCCTTCCACCATCAAATGGCTCTTGTCTTTATCATAAGCTTACATGATTTTAAACAGAACCTTTCCTGAAAAACCTGAGCACAAAACCACCACTGCTAGAAGCACTATTAACTTGGGACTTTTGCACTTGAAGGGGGAAAAAATTAACTAAAAGGAAGATATAAATAATTCCTTAAGTAGAAGAAGGAACATGTATACAGTTGAAGTGCTATATCATATTTGTGAACAGAACTCATGGCATAGCCAACTCCTACCTAACGATATCATCACCAATCTCTGGAGTAATGCTAATGCTCCGCCTCCTTATTCTACGAGTCTCAGACGTTGATGCCCCCTCCGACCTGTAATCAGTTCACATTTTGTATGTCACCACATACTCTCCTAAAATATCTAGAATTAAATGAATGAAAGCAGATTGGATCCATAGAAGAATACAAATTACTTCTCAACACTAGCCCAACAAACAACAGAGAAAATCATAAAAAATGTAGTTTTATTTGCATAGCAGCATCCATCCTATTCCAAAATCAAAGAGTTATCGACATCATAAGATTGGAGAATGACTAGTCTCATAAACTAAGAAATTTCTATTTTCCTTGAACTAACTTTTAACTTCTCAACCTAAAAAAATATTTTAACTCCAATTAAAACAAGTTTCAGCAACACCCATGACCATGAGTGCTCTCCAACAAGGGAAAAAAAATAAGGAGCTATAAAATAAAAAACGAACTAAACCAATTGATCTAGATCGAGCTACAAAAAAGAGGATTCAATGCTGCCAATTTTTGTCCCAAACCTGGGTCAATTTTGTTCCATTGAACCAGTCAAATTTTCGGTTCAATTCTGTCCCAGATCTGGTTCTGGTTTGACCCCATCAAACTAGCTTGTTGGCAGCCTTGTTCCTTCCATCGATTCAGCAAGTCAAGCCTCTATCTTTTCTTCACATAAATCTTCTAGAAGCTCTGCAGCAACTACTGATTGGAAGTCTCCAGACTATCAATCGAATTCAGCACTAGACTAGGATTTTGCTTCTATTTTGTTCCTTTCTTAAGCAGCAAGTTATTTCCTTCTTAAAGGTTTCTTGTTAGGAGATTCTAGTTTCCTTTTTGGTTTCCTCTATTGGTTAGACAAAGAAGTTATTTTGTTAGTTTATTGGTTAGCAAGATTAGGAGTTATATTTCAGTTTGAGTTTCCTATTTTAGCACCTTCCATTTTGTAATCAATTTGTAAGGATGTATATACAAGCCTCCATCAATTGTAATAGCTATAGAATGAATTTTTAAAACAAAGTTCTATGCTTGCTTGTATATTTTTGGCCTGAGAGGTTGTTCATCAATTGAGAGAGCTGAGGGTGAGAGACCCAAGCTGAGATATAACTATTCCCTATCCCACTTTCGTCCACCATCGATTCTCACCCTTTTCTTTTCTCTCATCTTCTATTATCTTTGTTTATTGAGTTGTGTTTTGCAACCAAGTTGAAGCCCTAAGGAACAACTACAGACTGAGTTTGATATTCAGCCATAATACTGAAATCGATATCAGAAATATAGAGGTTTCTTGAAATTGGGTCGATCACCAGATCTCCCTGGTCTGAACTCTAATCGACCAGCCCCTCTTAGGGTTTTGTTACAGCCCCCAAAAGGAGCCTTCGACCAGCACAGCTAGGCCTTTGGAGGCCTCTTGAGGGAGCTGCAGGGTTTTCTCCATTCAACCTGTGAAAGCCTATTTACTGCCCAGCTCTAGGTTGTGATTGGTTTCCAAACTACTTGGTGGTTTCCAGCCATTTCTAGAGGGATACTTGGGGATGTTATTGGCTACATTCAATCCCAATTTGAATGCCATCCAAGACCAGGTTGGACCATTGCGAGTTTTCACCCTTTTGCGCCCTATTTGGCCCAATTTCTGGTTTGTACTCAGATCTACCATTTTCTGTCTAATCTGGTCTGTTCCAAGAGATAATGGAGGTTGTTTGGGACTTTAATGGAACTCATTACCCCTTGGTAATTTAGTCTGACATCAACAACCTATTCACTTAAACCACCAATAGAATCTTAGTAAATCAATGATAACTTTTACACAACTCACAAACATAAGATAATGGTCCATTGGAAATCTAACTGATAAGCTTTCATATTGCACTGAAATCACACCAAGTGAACAAGTTTTGACATTCCAACGTAACACCAAACCCAGGTGACATAAATATCCCATGCAATGCATCAACATTCTCTAAAGGATGATAGATCAAGGTTGAAAGCAAGGACTTGATTCTTGTTTTGACTGGACAATGATAACCTGCCCATTAAGACCCAACTTGTAAATTTTATTTCATTTCAGCTGAAATTTCAAGAATTTCAGATCTCAGCCATCAAAACAAAACTCAAAACTCCCAACACCCACTACCACTGAATTCAACTTAATTAAGCCTTACCCCAAATAAATGGGGTTCGCTACACAAATTCTCTTTCAACATTCAACTCTATTTAAAGTCATATTTGTTGTAAATCCAAAGCCATCCATATAACTGTCACCACTACTCACAGGTCATTTGGAACTCTCCCTTGTTCCAACGCCTTTAATCTGACATCATCTCGTCCTCCCCACTAGAGCTTTCGCTGGTCATGTTATGTAGATAGGAAGAACTCTTCTTCAGTGAGATTTCTCCTTCTCTATATAGCAGGCTAATCCAAGATTAGCTTCAGCCCACATTCTCATTCTTCTAAGCACTAGAAGTATTAGTAGTTAGCCATTCCCCTTTCATACTAATGAATATCCACTAACAAATATAAAATTTAACATAATTGAGAGGTGAATGCCATTCCCGAACTTAAAGTGGCCAGACAAATCAAACTTTGACATTCGTATCAAGTACTCTGTAAATGTTTTTTTTAGCAACCCCGTGCACGAGGCTCCCGCTACTGCAAGGTCTGGGAGGGGCAAATGTAGGAAGCCTTACCCCCTGCTTTGCAAGAGAGGTTGTTTCAAAGTTTCAAACCTATGACCAACATGTTGCACAGGCTCACCCCTGATCAAGTACGCTGTAAACACGACGTATAAATCATCACTCACTTTAGATTAAAATAATTTTAGAAGGATGGAGAGCAAGAAGAAGTAATTCAAAGCATGTATCACAGGGAAAAGTAATGGAAGAAATATGGGAAAGAAAGGAGTAGGTCACAATGCTCTTCATTTAAAATTACATAGGATTGAACTATCATGTAGAAACAGTCAAGGACATGCAAATGTAAAGAATAACCAAATTAGAAAGCAATACATTCCACAATGAAGCCATTATTGCATAAGATATAAAATCACAAAAAAAATAAATAAAATATAGACATCTAGCAACTTATCATGAAAGAAACATTCATCCCATTAGCATCCACCCCCCCCCCAAAAATAATAAATAAATAAAAAAGGAAAACAAAAACCAATCACATTAGCATTACAGTTTTCATAGTTCAAATGAACAACATTATCTATAACAACCTTGACGAAGCCATATCATCCGAATATTCTCTGAATGATTGTCTATCACCACTTAGCATGGACCGTCCACGTGCCCGAAATAAAGGATGCTCCGGACTGTAAAAAAACAATGCACTAAGAATTCGTGGACTACACAAATATACCAATAATGATTTAAACTACACAAACGAGCAAATATAATACCTTTACATGACCATTAGTGTTTCTAACTTGAATTGATAGTCATCTTTTCACCACAGATAGACCCTCAAGAAAGTATTCAAAGAGAGAGAGAGAGAGAGAGAGAGAGAGAGAGAATAAAAAAGAAGACGACGATTGAGTCATTGACCCTCAAACTTATTTCTTTCTGCATCACTATCAAGTAACTAGTAGTCTGTAACTTCTAAGTCATGAAGAGTACAAACCATAGTTGGCACCAAGGCGGTAGAGGGATGCCTAGGAGACAAGGCACCCTAGTATCGTAGTTGTCAAGGTGTCTCCGAGGTGTCCAGGGGTCATCTTGCGTCTAGCCCCCCTCCAATGCCTTGGGTAGCCTAGACACCGTGACAACTTTGCCTAGTGTCCC
>NC_056569.1:19259867-19358051 GCF_013358625.1 Macadamia integrifolia
CCCCCCCCCCCAAAAAAAAAAAATCCCATATTTCTAGTATAGACACATCATAAACATCATACATAAATTAACAACCAACTAAAGAAACCAACAGTTACATATAAATTAACATCCATTGTAAGACTGACCGACTGTTCACAATAAACTAGCAGTAAAAACCAGCGGTTAAATATAAATTGAATAGAGAAGATATCTCAGCAATTCAGTTCAATGATATTCTCTAGAAAAGAAGTAGCAATAAACTATAATGGTATAACCCGAAACAAAAGCATAAAAAGCTTTAAGATTCAATGATTCCACGTATCGCAAGCGTACACTGCCAAAAATGAAAAAAACAGAACAGCATAAGGTCTCTCCCAAATGAAACTCTAAAATCCCCCCACAGGTCGTCCATTTTTCATGCCATCAATCACCCACTCACCAAAGCTTTCTGCAATTGCTTCCACGGCAGGCAACAGCAGATCGACTGTTCGACTCTTCTCACCTTCAATGGTGACACCACTAACGTCCAAACTGTTTTGAAGCCTCTTAATCTTACCAATCTCTTCATCAACCACTAATTCTGTGTACTTGGCCGCATTTGAAGATACTATACCACTATGGGTAGTTCTTGGGCTTGAAATTGAGAGGAAAGAGAAATTCAGGTGTGTGTGCCTATGTAGTTTCATTGAAGCAGATGATGAGAAGTTTATTTTGTGGGCATTGGTTGGTATAGTTAATGAAGAAGTTGAAGTGGCAGCCATGAAATCTTGGCTTAAGAGATTTTGAAGTTTGAAGAGAGCGTTTCAGGAATGAGGACCAAGGAACTCAGTCCGTAGGGAAGATAAGATTAACCCTACTAAAACCATAAACTTATAATTCAATATCTATCACACACAAGATATCTATGAGCAACTTTCTAAGGACTTGGATTTTCTATGTTGTTCTATTCAAAGGCTCAGCTGTGCTCTATTCTTGCATCTAAATTCTAGAGGAAATGGTATATTCTCTTTTGAGTGAAAATTTTGAATTCAAAGAGACAAAAATCAATTGCTGGATTTTAAGGGAACTATTGTGCGTCACTATGAAGTATATATGATGCTTCAAAACAAAATGTGTAAAAAAATGTATACATACATATGTAAAAATGTATGTATTATACATGTGTATAGATGGACGCAAGATAAGAGTCAAGGACTATCAAAATTTCCATTGGATTGGCATCGAAGATCATTCCTAGGCAGACCAAGGATGCGCCTAGGCAGTCACCTTACCTACATAAGGTGAGAAACCAACTTGACACCCTGAAGGCGCCTGGATGCCCAGGTGATACCTTGACAAACTATGTTACAAACATGTCTATTATTTGCGGAAGGAGATGTTTGAATTACAAGAGAAGAGTGGTTGGAAATAAGAACAATGCCATAAAATTCAAATTTTGATGAGCACTTGCTGAGTTTACATATCGGTGTGCTAATCCAATGATTACACCTGTGTTTTGCGGATGAAAAGCTATTTTTTTTTTTTCATGGTGAAGTGGCTTCTGCAGCTCCAGTTAAGGAGATTCTGCATCATTCCCATTATGTAACAGGCAGCAAGCAAATGTCTCAAAAAGCAAGTTGTTTAACATCATTGCCGAGAGTCAAAGCATGAAGGAAGCGAGGAGCAGCATCTTGGGGTTTCAGCTAGGGCTTGCCTATAAAATACTTGGATTTGCCCCTTGTGTCCACTCGCCTCAAGTATGTGGATTGTATGCTCCTTAGCGAGAAGATATGTAAGAGAATCAAATCTTGGAAACGAAGGGTTCTGGTAGGGGTAGATATGTGAACCCTAGGTTCAGATTACACACCTCTTTTAACAGGACCTGAAGAAACCCCTAAAACAGAATGTAGGTCAACAATAGGGTCAAAAGTCAATCTCAGCCGATGGAACTCAGATTTTGGTCAATAATCATAAACTGTTAGAATTAGCAAACACCAGAATACAACAACATTCTAACAACCAGATTTGAATCTAAAAGTTGAAACAGTATAAATTTGAAACCTATACCCAAAATTTGGGTACTTGTTATACCAACAGATCAGTAGGTCAAATCTGGCAAAATCCCTAGTCAAAGGTAACTTATGAAATGATCTTCAATGCCAAATTTGGGTACTTGTTATACCAACAGATCAGCAGGTCAAATCTGGCTAAATCCCTAGTCAAAGGTAACTTATGAAATGATCTTCAATGCCAATCCAAGGGATATAGTCCCATTTAATGCCAATCTTGATTTCAACAGAAAGGCCCCAA
The DNA here is from genome assembly GCF_013358625.1 of Macadamia integrifolia. Taxonomy (NCBI): domain Eukaryota; kingdom Viridiplantae; phylum Streptophyta; class Magnoliopsida; order Proteales; family Proteaceae; genus Macadamia; species Macadamia integrifolia. The sequence continues at coordinate 19,262,139 of NC_056569.1, forward strand.
ACACGGAGCTTCCTTCAGCCTCTATTTGGGAATCCCTTGCTACAATTTAAATCCAACATCAGCAGAATATGAACAGCAGTAATTTATTTTTGGGTGAATAAGAAAAGCATTACCAAGAAACAGGGAAAATTGGGTGGGGGGGGGGGCCTGTGCAGGGCGGCGAAGCCCTCTGCCTCATGACATCTGTTCACAATTCTAGTTTCATAAAAGACATTTTTCCTTTTTAAAGAAAAATATTGAGCATATCGAGCAGTATCGGTACTGTATCGGCAAATACGACTCACCGAAATAAAGTACTCTTTCCATGTTTTACGCTTGGCCATTTTGGGGAGCTAATGGCCGAAATTAGTGAAATGTGTGAAACGAAATGACCGAAATTTTGATGCAATAGTACACTTTTTTGGGCTGAAATGAGCAAAGTTTCAAAAAGAAAATGCCGAAATGACCGAAATTGTCTTTTTGCGTTTCGTTACTTTCGTATGCAATTTTGTTTCGGTAAAAAAATAACCAAAATATCCAAGATTTCGGCGAGATATCGCCAAGTATTCTAACCATGGACACGATACGATATATACCGATGCAATTGGATTTTTAAATGTTCAAGTATTTGTACGTATCAACCTATATCGGATCTTATTGAAAAAAATGGCATACCCGGTGCACGAGGCTCCCACATGTGCAAGGTCAAGGGGAGAGAACTATACAACCTTACCCCGAGAATTTAGAGAGGTTGTTCCGACCGCTTGACCGCTAGGTCACAACATTCGTACCTTACCGTTGGACCAAGCGCACCCCTTATAAAAAGAGCAACCCAATGCACAAAGCTCCAGCTACTGCAAGGTCTGGGAGGGGCAAGTTGTACGCAGCCTTACCCCTTATATCGGACTTTATTGATAGATCAATACCCAAAAAAAAAAAAAAAACTTTTAATGGTGCATGTATCATATCGAGACTGATGCGTATCGGCCGATACGATACTCATCGATACTTAAAACCATGGGGGAATATACAAGACCCCAACGGGGAAAGAAAAATAAACTCAAACAATAGAGGAACAACCCCTTAAGGGGGGGTGTAAGTGAAATAGAAGAGTGCACACCCCAGGAAACAACAATAACCTTATTCCTTGGGGAATCCCTTACAGAACAGCTAGGGTCAAGGCAAGCTTGGAGGAGACATCAAAGTAGATGGCATTCCAAGTCTTATCAAAGGATCTGGAATTGAAAATCCATTAACAGAGGTTAAACTCCATCCAAATGTGGTTGGTGATGGCACCAAAGGCAAGCTTTCTGGCAATGTCATTGATGGAGTTGCCCACAAATGTCATGTCAATCCAGATCCATTCTCAGAGAAGGAGGGGTATCCTCCTAGCGGGCCAGCAACTAATGAGAACACACTTCCAAATGGTGGAGGTGAAAGGGCACTTAAAAAAGAAATGGTTGATGTCTTTAGTACCATTCCAACAAAGGCAACAGGCAGGGGAGACTGGAATGTGACGATAAATGAGGGATAACTAGGTAGGGAGGCAATTGGAGAAAGCTCTCCAGATGGTGAAACTATGGGTAGGGATATAGAATTTGGACCAGACAATTTTGTGCAAGGGGGATAAAAGAACCACGAGACTAAACCAAATGCCAAGCTAAGGAGAAGCGAAAGCAACCAGTGGAAGAGGGAGACCATATGACTCTATCCCCTCTGCCAGGAGGGGGAGGAGAGTGGAACAAATGGAAAAGGGGGTGGCTAGGGGGGGCGATCAGGGGTATCCTTATGACCTTGTCAAGACCAGAGGAGTAGACTGATCTAGGCCCCACCTTTAGGAAGAGGAGTAGAGTGATTTAAGCCCCACCTTTAAGAAGAGGACTCTTGTGGGGTGCCAATTGTCAAGCCAAAGGGAAGAGGAAGTACCGTCACCTATTAAGGAATGGATAGCTTCCAAAGCGATAGGCCAGACTAGGAGAATTTTGTGCCACACTCAAGGCATTCGAGGAGGGAGAAACATTCCACGAGGAGTCTTTCCAGAGAAAAGAGGAGTAAAAAAATGACACCCTCTAACTGATGCAGCCATGCAGGGAAGTTGATCTATCTCTCCCTTACTCATTTGGGTATTGCTTATGTTGTTAGGGCACTAAGTCAACTCATACATGCATCAAAAAGTGGGCATTTAAATGTTGTGTATCGTACTCTCAAATACTTGAAGTCCAGTCCAGGAAAAGGATTGTTGTTCACCATACATGACCACCTGAAATTGAAGGGCACACTAACGCTAATTAGGCAAGCTCTGTTGCCGATAGAAGGTCCGCATCAAGATATTGCACCTTCGTAGGTAGAAACCTAGTTACCTAAAGAAGTAAAAAGCAATCTGTGGTGACCAGATCAAGTGCGGAGGAAAAGTTTAGAGCCATGGCACATGGAGTATATGAACTCTTATTGTTGAAGAGACTTATTTCAGAGTTGTGGTTTGAGACTGAGGGCTCCATGCATTTATACTATGACAACAAAGCTTACATTAGCATAGCCCATAATCCTTTGCAACATGATCATACAAAATATGTAGAAGTTGATCAGTACTTCATCAAGGAAAAAATTGACTCCGATTACATTTTTCACTCCCTTCGTGAAGACAAGGTCCAGCTAGCTAATGTGTTCACCAAGGAATCAACTCACTATAGTTCCATACCCTCTTTGAGCAAGTTGATCATGTGTGACATTTCTTCTCCAGCTGTCCAGCATGAGGAAGAGTGTTAGAAGTACATATTTTAAGCTTAGAAGCAGAGCTGAGACCAGCTGTTTTGAGTGGCAGCAAATGGGAAAGATATTTTTATTTATTTAGTAAAGAGAATGGGAAATAAGCACATGTGTGAGTCAAGTTAGTAGAGGGGCATTTATGTAATCTGATAATCTCACCTTTTATCTCATGTTAGTGAAATTAGGGGAGACCTGAGTGGTATCGACCTAAGCTCCCCAACTCTTTTCAAAGTAACTTCTTTCTCCCTTCTCTTTTTGACTTCCATTGTTGTTGCACCGTATTACAAGTGTGAATATTAAGTTGCGTGAAAGTCGTTTAAGGTGGCATGGACATGTGCAACAGAGGCCTTTGAATGCTCCGGTATGGAGGAGAGATTAGATTCAAATTGAAGGAGCTAAGTACCAAGGGTAGGCTAAAAGTGACTATAGGAGAAGAGGTGAGGAAAGACATGCATGTCATACTACTTGTAAGAAGTATGGCTTTAAATTGAGCTGATTGGAGAAAAAGGATCTATACAGCCGACCCCATTTAGTTGGGTAGTGTAGATCCCTTCATTGGACTACAGTATTGCAGGAGAAAGAAGACTCAGAACCAGAACCAGAACCAGAACCAGCACTAATCTGGTTCCAGTTTGGTCCAGCCAGCCTAGCCAAACGAGCCAGCTAGGACCAGCTTCTAGAAGAACAAAGTCCCTATCTATCAATTTCAGTGAGCCAATTGAGCTAGCTAGAACCAGCCAGCAAGCAGGAGTGTGGATCGATCCTACAACATTCTAGAAGTTCATTTCGTTTCCTTTTTATGTGTTTTTCTTAGTGAACAAGTATTTACATTCAATTATTTGTCTAGAAGTTTCTTTTTGTCTTTCTGCTTGGCCAAGGAAGACAGTTTCCTTGTCTTGTAGTTTCCTTTTTTGTAACTTCCCTACCTATTTGGAGACATAGGCCGTAGCTATAAATTGGCCATTGATTGTAAGCTTTCACATAGTTGAATTAATGAATAAGAGAAGCTCTTGATCGCCGATTTGTCTAAGAAAGCCCAGTTTCAACGTCTGAGATTGCTGTGGGTGAGAGGCCCAAGGCTAAGAGAGCCTATCCCACCCACATTTATCACATCGATTCCCATTGTTTCTCTCCTCTCTCCTCTCCTCTGTTTTCCCTTTATTTTTCTGACTGCTGCTGTTGTCTGAGAACTGTTAGATCTGTTCTACAAGCCATTAATTTCAGTTTCTGTTCAAAGACCCGAAGTCACAAGATGCCATATCAAGCTCTATTTGGAGGAATTTCTGAGCAGGAATCGAGCCACAGATCTCTCCAACCCTTGATAAGCTTCAGCCAATCTTTTGGGGTTTTGTTAGGCCCCCCAAAAGGGACACTCGACCAGGAGTTCGGGACCAGTTAAAATCTAAAACTTCTCCTATTTCAGCCCTAATTTTGCCCTAAAATCAAGAAAGTTCATATCTCTGAGATTCTCCATCATTTACAATGGATCTTTTGGAGTTTTATTGGACCTCCTAAGACCCTCCTTTGATCCTAATCTCAGCCTCATCTGACGCCAGGGTTGTGAGTCCTGAGTTACTTTCTATTTAACCTAATTTCAGGATTTATTCTCAGTTGGAACTTTTTGTTAGATCTGAATCTGCTTCTTAGCTATTGTTGTGATCTATTGGAGTTGATTACATCTATAATCGGCTTATTGGGACAAGGCTGAGTTGAGTAGTACATTCGGAGCCACAGGAGAAAGCACATGTTAACTAATAGGAAGGCTCTTTACTTACCTTTAATTTTTGGCGTATCTGCTCCTAAGGATTTTATACTCATATTTTTTTAACCTCTGTCCCTTTCGATGTCTGACATATATATTTCATCTAAGCACCAACATTTAAATCCAAACATTTGGATATCCAGATTCAACTATGATAATATCAGATTACTTTTTTATACAATATGGATACTAATAAAAATTACATAAATTAATACATAACTGTCTCTATCTTCAAGAAATGCAAATAAACAGAGAATAAGTTAAATGTATTAAGTACAAACTAAAATAATTATCAATAACCTTAGATTAGAAAAAAATGTGTACCAAGTGCACGAGGCGTGTGAGGTCTGGGGAGGGTCATAATGTATGCAGCCTTATCCCCCCTTTGTGGAGGGTTGTTTCCCGACAAGAAACCCGTGACCACTGACCACTAGGTCGCAATGGAGCAACCTTACCATTAGAATAGAAGTAAAAATATCGATATCCAAAATTGTATGCAATTATTATTTTGATACCAAAAAGTATTTGAATTCATATCCGATATCCAATTTATCCATTAGATATTTGAATAAAAGGATGCAAGTCCAGATTTTTTTCAATATCTATCAACATCCCTATTGCAAGACAATACTCAGTATCATCAACAAAAATTACTGTTCCAACTTCTTAAACGACCAAACATTATTGCATGTCCAAACTTCTAATAATAAAATATAAACCACATAGACTACCAGAGAAAACAATGTCTGAACTTCTAATAATAAAATATAAGCCTCACAGACTACCAGAGGAAACAATCTTCAGCCTACAGCTGCAGGAACAACACGTACCAACAAAAAATATAGACAAGATATAGCAAAGCCCGAAGTGAAAAAAAATAATAATAATAATAATAAAATAATAATAATAAAACTAAGGTGGTCTTGATACTAATTCAAGCATGACAAATTTTTTATTGCCAACTATCCAAAGAAAGCAGCTATTTGAAGAGTAAAACCTTGAACTAGCTGTTCGTTGTTCAGCAATGACTTTCTTCCGACTGCGTCGCCAAAATGTATTTGCAATGTTGGGTTCACTATGTGATAAACTGAAAGAAACACATTATAACACCTCCGGTTTCAACTTTTCATAATTGAATAAATAGTAATGCACTAATTTGAATACAAAAAGCACAGAAGTACTAGGCCCAGGTATTCTGACAATAAACCTATTCTAATTTGAATATAAAAAGCATAGTGAACAATTGATAAATTCATAAATTATAGATATTTCCTTAGCTTATCATCCTATTGATGATATTGAAGAATGAAAAATACAAATCCTATTTAATAGTCAAAGCATTGAGCAAGTATTCTTACTCAGCAAACCATTACAATAATAAACACAGGAGTGTGCAAGGTTGGAGGTATATTTTTATGAGCAGGGTTACCAGGAGGGTGAGGGTTGAAATGAATTAACTATTAAGCAATTTAACTATGGTTATTGTAATTGTACAAAAACAATACTTTTTTACTAGAATTAGAAAACAACTAATAGGACTAAAAGGGTTCTACCAAATGACAACTTTTGTAACAATAATAAAAGTAGATGACTTGTAGAAAGAAATTAGGTTGAAGTTTAATGCACATCAGAAAATGGAGCATAATAATGCTGATCCAATGACCCTGGAGGACATATGATGCCATGAAAATCTTCTTTCTGTAGAACATGAATAAAAATAACCAAATAAACAACACTTTTACTGGTCTATCACTTGCTCTGTGCATTGGTTCCCCTCCTACCAAACAGGTAAAAAGCATATGGCAATGAATTCAAAAGGGAAAACAATTAGTGCCAAATGTCAAGGACCAAAAAGCCTCAAGGAAATGGCAGATGTGGTTCTCCAACACCCAAGATGGAACTAGGCTTGCACATGACTAATGACTAAGGAGTGAAGAGTCACATTCCATCAAAAATCTTAGGTCATCAACACCACTCACAAGCACACCCGAATCCAGCCTTAATATAGCTTGCGAACTCTGCGTCTCCAGCCCATGCCATCATAGAAACTTGACATATAATAGAAACCATAGCTGTCAAGGCGTCGCCAAGGTGGTTTGCTTAGGTCCTAGGCAACTATCGCCTTATTGCACTACATGTCACCTTATATTTTTGGGCTTATTTATTTCATTTACTTAAAATATTATTCATAAATAAGCAAATACTCCCCTATTTGAATCCAATAAAAATAGTTTAAAAATCAAATTCTAAAAGGATAAAAGTCACCCCCCTAGTCCAATAAAAAAAACTGGATTTTTGGTTGTAGGGGCGATTTTCAACTATCAAATGCTGGGGTTTTTCTCAATTTTAAAAATTTTATAAATCTTCTCATGGTAAAACATTGTTAAAAACCAAAAGTCCAATGAAATAATCTTTTGTTTTAGTGTCTTTAAAATATTTTCATTCAGACGATTTTATCAACATTCGCACACTTTAAAATAAGTTTGACCAGAACATAATAAGTAATCTTAGACTTTTGGAAAGTTGGTTTTGTGCTATACCAACTACAAAGAGTCTTGTGTAAGGATATAATCATTTAACCAGTAAAACTTATTATAGAACAAGAACATTTCTCTAAATGTTGATTTTTTTATGACTTAATTCAACTTAATGTTGATCTTTGATGATTTGATGCGGCTTAATGTTGATTTTTGATGACTTGATGTGTCTTAATGTTGATTTTTATTATACAAGGTCTATGTAGCATACTAAATAATGTTAGAAAATAGTGAAAATAAAAAATAACACTTAGTCGCCTTATTCGCCTTAAGGTGGGCACCTTGTCACCTAAGTGCTTAGGCAGCCCTCTAATACCTTGCTTCGCCTTGGCGCAATGCCAACTATGATAGAAACACACAAACCAAACCCCTACATAAGTCACTATCACACTGCAGGCCTTCACCACTGCCCAACAGTACCCCAGTGGGTGCCCAAGCCTAAAAGGAGAATCCAATGCAACTCCTGCACACTAAAGCTTGCCCATGGTTTACTTGGCTAATTGCACCATGCCATGCCTCAAGGGGTGACCAAGCACACCTCTCTGTGTGTAAGGTGAATGCCTAAACATTGCCACTTCACCAGATTGAAAGATTAGACATCCACAGCTCCCCCAAGATCAAACTGAAATATTAAGGAAATGGAATCCATCTCTCTTCCCTGATTCCCCCTCATACACCTCAGAAATCCCACATGGCCCCACAACAAATTCCATGACATACCATGAACCGCATGTCACAACGTGCCATGACCATTACCAAAGCACATGCCCCCCCCCCCAAACAACACACACACTACCCACAAGGCCATGACAAGGGCCCAAAGCATACTGTCATGCCTGCAATCTCCCATCATGGTCATGCCCAACAAAATGGCCATCACATGAAAGCCCTCGCCCACAATCTAAGAGAAGAACGGACATGTAAGAATGTAAACACATCCACCACAAAAAACAAATCCAGCACAAGAGAAACAAAATTTTAAAACACATTTGGTATGCATTTCTTGTCCAAAATATCACTCATCAAGATTAAGTAGTGGTGAAAATTACCTTAGCTTTCCCTCAATAGAAGTTGTTGGTCGCAACATTATATTACGCAATGAAGGACCTGCCACGTTCAAAGAAGCTTCTAGCCTCCGCTGGAATAAGGGTTGAAGGCTTTCATCCTGCTCCGCACTGGAAGATCCAGAGGAAAAACCATATCAGCAAAAGAAATGGATCTCAAAAGGTGAGTATGAACAAATAACAAGAAAACAAAAACAATAGTAATAATAGTAATTTGCATATAAACTAAAGGAGCTCTACAAGATGGGAAACCTCAACAAGTAGTTTATGATAAAAACTAATATAAGAAGGGATTTTATATCAGGGCGGACTATAAAACTTTTCTAGTCAACCTTAACAAAGCCTAATCCGAACAAACTGAGAGGATGAGGGATCTTATCAGATTAGCTTGACCTGTAATTTGCATAGGAAGAGTAGTTTAACTTTCCAAAATTTTTATAATAGGAAAAGGAAATTTATTTGGCAAAGAAAGAGCAAGGCTACACTAAGCCCTAAGCGAAGAAGGAAATTTATAAGTGCAAATAGAAGAGAAGAAAGAGAGAAAGACCTGCGACTGTGGAGCAAACAGAGTCCCAATCAATTATATTGGGCCACCCTCCTTCATTCATTAAATAGAATAGCTATTACAAGTCCTACTAGGAATAGGAAAGATAGGTACTACAAGTCCTACTAGGAATAGGAAAGAACAAAATAGGAAACTAATAATAATTGCTAATTTCTAATAATATTCAGTCCTAATAGAATTAGGAAAACCCATAGTCCTAATAGGACTAGGAAAACCCAAGGGAGGAGTTTACGACTTGTGCTAGACTCCTCTTTTCTCTCGATAGACTTCTAACGCTCCCCCTATAGCTGGAGCATACACATAGCCATAAAAAGCTCCAACTTGGACCAACAAAAACTCCAACGAGCACAGAGAGAACTCCAATCAACCATCATAAAACCAATAGCAATATTAGCTCAAACACATCAAACATCATGGGATAAAGAAATGTTGTGACGAATAAACCAAACAGAACCATCAGCAAAGAACAACAGCAACACCAAAAGCCCTTCCCAAAGAAAGCACTCCAACAGCAACAAAAGCCCTTCCCAAAGAAGGCATTGCAACAAAAACTGTAGCTCCCAATAGCTACAATAAAAGCACTCACGAGCATCAAACAGAGATCTCCCAAAACAGACATCTCAAAGATAATTCCACAGATAAATAGGCACCATCAGGTTGCTGGGACCAAACAACATCAGGTTGTTGAATATAGCAAACAGCATCATGTCGCTGAATATACCATCTTCAAAAGATAAAATAACTACTGAAGAGAGACACGAGCAGATACGTCTTCAAACAAAATAATCTTGAGCAGACATAATCTTAGGCAGACAATGAATCAAATCTAGCAGATATTAATTTGAATCTCCCCTTCATGTGTAGCAATTAACAAGGACAAATAATTTCCAACAAGCACCATCACAAAGAATCCCGTAACCAAGAGCACCATACAAGACAAATAATTTCCAATCTCCCCCTGACAGTAGCAAATCAATTCTCCAGCAACAATCGGTTCAGGACAAATTCAGAAGTAGAAGACACGAACAAAATCAGGTATTATTTGCATCAAACCTTCATTGAAACCCTAGTTCTTATTTTTCTAAGAACCAGAGCTTCACCAGTAGCATGATACCTTTGAACGACTCTCAAACCAGCAACTTGTTTAAGCTCTGATACTATGTAAAGAAAACAGAAGAAAAAGAGAGAGAGAGAGAGAGAGAGAGAATTGTGACTGGAGCAAAGAGAGTCTCAATCGATTATCTGTGGGCTGCCCTCCTTCATTCAATAAATAGAATAGTTGTTACAACTTACAAGTCCTACTAGGAATAGGAAAAATAACTATTACAAGTCCTATAGGACTAGGAAAGAACAAAATAGGAAACTAATATTAGTTGCTGACTTCTAATTATATTCAGTCATAATAGGATTAGAAAAACCCATAGTCCTAATAGGACTAGGAATACCCAAACCCATAATCCTAATAGGACTAGGAAAACCCAAGGGAGGAGTCTACGATTGCGAGACTCCTTTCTCTCGATAGACTTCTAACAATAAGCATTTTTTTTAATTGCAATCTTGTTATCACTGATATAGATAATGAGATTTAAAGAAATATACATGCATGTCTATGCTTCCTACTGATATTGGTCCAGAGAATAAACCCAGTCCCCTAACTCCAACCTCCAACCTCCCACCCCTCCCCCCCTCCCCCCCCCACAAAAAAAAACCCATCCACCAACCCACCTAAAAAAAAAGAAAAACACTACATTAAATCAACAAAGGTTCCACCAGAAACACGAAAATAACTTAAGATGACATCACAACAAGAAGAATGACATGCGATCAAATCCATTAATGCAACCTCTTACCCATAAGTACCAAATATCTATAATTCTTATGGAAAAAATGAAAGAAAAGCTTCAAAATATATGGGCAGAACAAGAAAACCAAAATGATTTATTGGCAAAACAGTTTAGTAACATTCACAGCAGGTTGTCAGCATTGAAATGGAACAGACTGAATGCAAATTAACAAAGTATAGTTTCTCAGTTCAGTAAAAATTGGTAGGACTACCCCTAGTAAAATCTTCCTAGATAGGTATCAAGAAAAAAAAAAAGGGGGTTGGAAGAGTAGCAGTTGTTGGGTGGGATGGCTTTGAACCAACCAGGAACCAATTCATTTATTCTGAGAGATCGTGGGCTAGCCCTATGAATGAAACAGATAATAAAAGAGTAAATATTCGGCCCGCGAAAGCCTTCTTATTCTTTGGTTTGAAAATTTTCGGCGATTCAATAAGGGGGAAAATAAAGATTTGTTATGAAACAATCTCAAAAAAAAAAAAAAAAAAAAAAAAAAAAAAAAAAGAAGAAGAAGAAAGAGAAGAAGAAGGAGATTTGTCTGGTTGTATAGACAACCAAGATCCAAAAATTCCTACATGACAAATTCAATCTCAAAAAACCCTACAACTCAGTTTATTTTTCAGTAAATAATTAAATAGATGTATACATGTAATATTATTGAATCGTTTTGAATAACTGCGTAAATTTTCACAGTTCCACTAACATCTAACAGTAGTAAATCCTAAGGATATCACAGCACTAGAAATAACTTGAACTCATAACTTCCAATTTATCCCATTACCAAAAAACTATCGAAACCCAGGCCTCCACTTAGGTGACTAGATCTGTCATTCTTTCAATCAGAAATTAGAAGAAAGAAGAAAAACATTACCCAAAGAGAAAATCAGGGAGGCAGAAAATAGTTGAGTGAGAAAAACACAACCATGCTTACTCAACCTCCCCAACAGGCAATATGCTCCTCTAAATAGAGGCAAGGGGGAAAATGGAAAAAAAAAAAAATTGAAGACTGGTTAATACAATGGAAGAATGATAAACTAAAATTATGCTTACCTTTCTGCATCTACTCTATCTGAAAAACCATAAAGAGGACTGTTTGGTTCAAGGGGCGAGTCACATGAGTCGTTTTCTGCTGAGTCACTCTCCCCTGCTGCAGAAATGTGAGACATCCAAATTGCCTTGGTTGAACATGGAATTAGCTGACCTGGGAACCGCATGAGATCAACTAGAAGTTCCACAGAATTCAAAAAAACTATCACAGACATATGCTTATATGAGTCTGCACTTTCAACAGCTCCATCATTTGGTAGACCCTGAGACGGTAAGCAGAAAAATGAGAATGAAACCATACAAATTAGCTATGGTGTCTGATCACCAATGGAAAATATCCAGAAGGGTGTCTCTTTATGCAAAGAAAAAATTGAAAGTAGGGAAAGATCCAAGAGACAGAGACTACATCAATAAATTGATTAGGCCAATGTACTACAACAAATAAAGAGAAAGCTTACCACCATAAGTCTACTCTCAAGTCCTACAGTATCCGCAAGGACTTTGAATAGAATTGCTCGAGGTCGGCATGAACCATGCCTTATTTGCCCCAGCAGCTGGACACCTCGATTTTCTGACACATGAGACATTTCCTCCACTGTAGCTTTAGCTGGACTTAGTTCCGAATTTGGCCGTTTATAAACATCAGAAACCTACATGTAGGTGACATCAGGAACAGAACAAACACAATCAAAACATTTGTTTTATAATTTTATTATAAAACTAGTAACAGTTACAGAACAGAAAATGCAGTTGAGCATGCCAATGTCTAATCAAAACTTGTATATGTCACAGTGTAGGTTTGTATGCACCAAAAGAGAGAGAAACTAGCAACAAGCATTGAATCATTAGATAATATTTATTCACACTGTACAATCTCCGGTTCTCACCCCTCAGAAAGCAAAAGAAGATTTTCTTGTCAAAAAAACTTGATTTAGAGCTCTTAAGATTCATGTTCAGGATAGAGAGAAATAGGATCTATGCCTATGGCCTTATAAACACACAAAGAGGTAACAGGCACTAAACAAGGGAAACATGAACTACAGCCTTTTTAAAGTAAAATCATAGTAAACATATATATTATAAACAAGGAAAATCAAAGAACTTACCACTCCAGCAATCTTTTTTATCATTGCAGCCGGATTTGAATTTAATCCTCTCACCAAAACCGCAATCAGTTGCTTTAGCATGGAAAGTTTCTTATCCTTCTCTGAGTCTACAAGTATAATATCAGCTCTAAGACCCTCCATACCCATTGCATAAAGATCATCTGGGGAAGGTATATTATGAAAATGCTCCTTAAGCTTATTGTCCTGCACATCAAAATAACGACTATCTTATTACAGTTATAAGACATTGGAAAACATCACAGATTCAAAATCCCAATCTAAAGGAAACTACAGGATGGAAAATGAGATACCCAAACTTGCAAGCACAAACAAACATTATTAACAAACATTAAACATGGAACCATCAATTACATGTACAAACAAATGCTGATAACAAATATATTTTCACTTCCCTGCATACCAAATTCAACAACAGTTACCAACTCACAAATGAAAAGGGCTTAAACTTTTTCAACTCTATGGCCATGGATATTTGATTACAACAAACCTGTATCTTATTACAAAGTTCTTCATAAAAATCAACCAGAAGATTACACTAAGAAGCTGCAGTGAAGACATGCCTTTGATTATGTTATGTTGTAGAATATAAAACAGGATTACATTACAAACGCTACTTGTGTCACCCAACAGGAAACTGCAATTCAGCATACTCCCACATCTTCTCTATGGAAAATTTCAAAACATAAAAACTACAAAATTATGCCAAAAAACAAACATGGGAAAAAAAAAATCCAGGACAAGAATTAGAAACACTGACAAATAAACAAATCAACCAGAATAAGTAACCCCTAAATACCTAATCATAGTCTAAAACTAAAAGTAGAAGCAAAATCAAACTCTATCTCCTATGTATCCTACTTTCCATGGAAATAAAGATTACAAAACAACTCAGAATATGTAACCCCTAAATATCCAACTGGACCAATTTGGACCCGGTTCTATTCAGGTTGGACCTCCAAACAGGTTGGGCTGGTCCACAGAAGCGCTTCTATGTCAGTCTATTTCTCATCCTTCACCATCGAAAATTAGGTTCTACCTTCTCGTAGACCTACTCCTTTTCACAGACAGATAGGAATTCCCCCAAACTTGTCAGTGTCATCTGTACCATCTTTTACTATCATATAAAAGATTAATCTTACAGAACAGACAGTGGACCACAATGCAGTATGGGCTATACATTGTGCAAACGAAAGAAAAAGATAAACACTAAATAAGTGTAACAAGATGGGAATGTTGTGACTGGCTAGACTAGGTAGGGTATAGTATTATGAATAAATATGTTCAGGAGAATATAGGGGTTGCATCAACAGGTGACATGATGAGGATGATTGAGATGGCCTGGATATGCACTATGGAGACAAGTAAAAGCACCAGTAAGAAAGGGTTGATATAAACATATGGTGCAAACTGAAGGTGGTAAAGGATAAGGTAAGCCAAATATACCATCGGTCAAACTGGTAAGCCAAATATACCATCGGTCAAACTGGTGAGGAAGGACATGAATAATTTGAGTTATAAAGAACGAGAAACAGGATTTGATTAGTCAATCCCAATTAGTTGGTAAAGGTTAGTGTTTTGAGCTGATTGCAATGAAAATCTCCTATCATCAATCAAAAGAAAATGAAAAGAACAGTCATGTCATTTTTATGTCCATGACATCTACCTTCAAGCATAGATACGATGCTCTAAAGATCAAACCATTCCCTGATATTTCGACCAGAATGTTATATTTCATTGAATACTCAAAAGATGCAATATTGTAAGTCTCATCTATCCCCAAAAAATGTGTGATGTTTCCTAAACACTTTTCGAATTTTCCGACACACTTCACATCATTTTCACCAAAACTTTCTAAGATCAGAACAATATTTGATATATGGAACGGTCAATGATCAATTGGTTAGGATTGATGTTTTATTTGGAAATTATACATACATACATATATATATATATATATATATCTATACATCCACACCTTTTACAAAAATTTGTAATTTCCGAGTGACAAGACTTTTTAAACATTAGAAGAAAGAACCACCAACCACTCAATGTGTGGTCAGAATTTCATATCCAACCACAAATTATAACCAACAGCTCACCGGAATGACAGAATAGAAACCATTAGGAATTGATCCAGAAAGAGTTCCAGTGGTCCAGAGGATTTGTGAAGCTTTATGAGATGACAACTCATCTTCGGCAAGATTGATCTTCAGTTCTTTACTAGGTGAAGCACCACCATGAGATCCCAGGGAAACAGACTGAAAATTTTCAATAAAACCTGAGGGCCACCAAGTAGCGCCAGAAGGCCCTTGTTCAGCTGGCCCTGCATCTTCTCGTGTGTCCATCTTTTTGAGGATTTTCCAATTAAAACCATTTCTCCACCTCTCAGCCCATAGAGGCAATTCTGAAGTTCGAATAAACTCTTGGATGACAGAAGATGGCTCTACAAACGTTTTCTACTACGACTTCCTTGAAGTGGTGGTCATATGACCTGCAAAAGGAAACAGTTTTAACCTGTTACCAAATATTGGAGTACAAATAAATCTGAGTATCAATGAATGTCCAACACTGGCTCTGATACTCCTAAAAATTCAAGCAAGAAAAATTAAGTGACAAAAGGAATTAAAAATGAAAAGAAAGATCATTTCTCAGAGAATTATAAGGTCTCCAATGCAAAAAAGATTCCAGTTCTAAAATTTGGCTTGCACTGACTGAACCACACCCTCTCACACACTCTCTCTCACTCTTTAGAGGGTGGCACTGGGTGCCTCAACAACTTTTGGCCCTGCTTGTTCTCTCTCTGCACCTTTAGTGCCTGTTTTCTGGGTTGACCTCAGCCTTTTAAAAAGGGCTAGTTAAAAAAGCAAGCCAGGAGTTGAAAATTGCATAAGCATAATGTTCATGAATCCAAAACAGGGCATAAATTGACTTCAAATGACATTAACAGCAGATGAAAATATAGAGAGAGCAGCTCACCCAAAGAACCCGTGAAACTTTTTCCGTGAAACAGGCGCCAGCTCCAAAAACATAATGTCAACCTATAACAAAAGATGTGTAGATCAAGTTCCTAGGAAGTAATATAAAACCTGCCCAAATAGATAATGGCTGGGACCAAAACATTCAATGACTTTTACCACAGAAAAACATGCAATTTCCTTAAAACAACATATGATGGGTGATCTAGCAAGAAAATGCCAGGAAGAGTGTGACACAGATGTACATATAACTTCAACATTTAAGAATTCAGCATCTTTAGTACTGAAATTCACAGGATTTTATCTGTTTCAAGCACAGTATGCAAAAAAAGGAACGCATGAGTAAAACAAGTAAAAAAAACAACCACATCCATTCATCCAGTAATATTGCCTGTGAACATATTTTTATTTGCGGGGCTTTGACTGGCAAATAGGAGAGTTGTGACATGAACAGCCCATTAATGGAGAACTATGGTGAGCCGAAGTCCACTGAGGTTTTGAAAGAAAAAAATTAACAAAAAACCATAGGAATGAACAAGAACTAACAAAAAACCACTATAAAAGTAGGTAATATTGAGCTAACAGAGCAGACCATCCCACATCAAAATGCAGCCTCACACACAAACAGCAGGGCGTTAATAGGTCAATGCCAAATTGCATATGAAAAACAAAAGAAAAAAAGAAGAAAAAATAAATAAATCGAAGAATATCATATGGTACATGTGTGCATTTACGGAAACTCTATTCGAAAGCAGATATTAGGAAAATTATGGAAACTTTTACCAATGGAGAAAAGGAAAAGGTGATCAGGTGCTAATGATTCCAACTCCTACAGTCCTCTTCGCAACATTTAAGCATTCATTGCAGAATATAATGACGTTTTTAGTGGCAACAGATTAAACTATTTTATGAAAATATCTTGCTTACAGATAAGATATTGGCAGCATGAACATTACAAGGAAAAAAGAATTTTAAAGTCCCCGATATATTTGTGATTATGTTATTACACAACAATCCATCAACAAAGATTTTTGGGCTACCGCATTTAGAAGTTGAGGCAAGCATGAGCAAGGGATAAGCCATTTGCAACCAGAAAACCAGATGGAGTTTCCATGTGATCTCCAAACCAACTTCATCGACCCTTTGGGAGGCCTTATGTTTGCCCTTGTCCTACAGATTCGGAAGGTGTTGTCTGGGCATATTGTATAGATAGTGTTGTATTTCCATCACGTTCACTATATTTGGTCCTCTGGCTACAGTTGTACTTCTGTGCCTCTTCCTCAGATAAAATTCATTATCCTTTCAAACTTAACCCTTGCCAAGCCTTAGTAGGTATAATTGTAAACATTACAAACTGAGTTCATGTGGAGCACTTGACTTGAGGGATCTCAATTTGTTGGCTAATGGACTTTGCAATATACCAGAACTCAATAGATCACTCTCCAGCCCCCAAATTACTCTTATTTGATTTACTTACCCTAATTCAAGCTTTCTTATTAAAGGATAACTTCCCCTTGTTGGTGTCAGGTTGGTCAAGAAGTCTTAAACTTAAATTTCAGTCCAAACTTCTATCCCAATTTAAGTGGAAGTAAATGATAGAAATATATGTAAACATCCTTCAAAATGATTGCGAAAAACATTAAAAGTGTTCATCCTCTTTTGTAACAGTAAGCGATTTTCTGTCAGAGCAATACACTCCAACCTTCCCAAACAATTAGGAATTACCATCATATTCCCAATAATGGTAAAAACAATTATAATAATAATAACGATAGTTATAAAAACAAAAATAACAACAATGACAATCACAGTACAATATATGAATGTTTGCTTAAAATATAAGAACTTATTACATTCTTAGACACATTAGGTCCCCGGCATCTAAAGAGAACTGCTCATTCCATTGGAAGCCAAGCCTAGCAAATGACATGGCAGCCTTTTTTCCTAAAATAGGGGATCTAGATCTGGCTGACTGTCCATTCCCTTAGTAGAATAGCTGATTGATGTTCAAATAAAAGTAACTGGTTTTGTTTATTCCTGTCTTGGGGGAGGGACTATCTGGCAAGTTACATTTTTCTGTACAAATAAATATAACTGTTCTAATCAATAGAATTTGTTACTTATCAGGAAGAAAAAAATGCAGCTACTTTAAAGTTAGAAAAAAGAAATTTCTTGGTTTATTTAAGCCCTCTTTGGTATCATTTTTCATTTTTATTTTTGTTCACAAAAACGGTTTTGGTTACATTTGATATCATTTATGGAGCTTTTTCTATTTAAAAAAAAATTGATAAAACACAAGAACCAAAAAGAGATCAAGAGTCATTTATGTATTTTGGCCAAAATTGATTTTCAGTTATTTTTGCGCTGAACTTTAATGAGCACATGCTTAAAGTCCCAATACGGAGAGGTAAAGTAGTCACTTGTTTTGTAATTAGAAATCCAAGCCCCTTGCCCCCTCTTATTCAGTCCAAAGTAGAGAAAGAGAGTTATAAGGAAGATGGGTGAAGAAAACATCTCTTCACCCATTTCTTCAAAAAATCATTTTGCACGTAGAGATACCAAACTATTTCTCAGAAAAAAAAACCATTTTTTTCAAGTAGTTTCCAAACCATTTTTATGTTTTGATAAAAAATGGTTTTCATTAATGATTTTTGTTAAATAGGTAAAAATCAAAAAGAAAAATGATACCAAAGTGGACCTTAGTTTTCTTCTTCCTAGAAATGTAATGCTTGAATTTTCAATCAATTTTCAATCAACTAAAACCCTCAATAGGGATAAGTTTAGTTAGTTAGACCTCTACCCGGTTATTCATTCCCACCACAGGGGGCGGAGGAAGAGACCCCTACCCGACCACGACTTAGTTCAAAGTTCATAAATTTTATCAATTTGATTTATTAATTCCCTCCAAATTTATATTTCATTTTAGAGAGAAAAAGAGAGAAACCCCAGCGTAACTATCTAGCAAGGTTCAAGATTTCGGTTTCAACTGGGACAAGGTTGTCAAGGCATCACCTCTAACAGAGAAAAACGAAACATTGAAGATCCCTCAATTCACATGCCATTCCGTTCCAATAAGTGTCAAAACCAAAACATTTCGTCGAAATTTGAACTATACTATCTGGAGTATCATTCTGCAGGACTACACAAATTCAATGTTATTGCAAACGAGGCCAAGAGCCACGTTTAGAAAAGAAAGTCAAACACAAGCTTCATTTCAAGCTCTTACAAAAGCTAAACCACTACTCCAGTAGCTACATTGGCAATCACTATGGCCATACAGTTCCAATACTAGGCTATTGTCCAGTCAATCAATATATGAAAAAACTCAGGAAAAGGTAAGTTTGACATCAAATTCTAAAATCTTTGACCCTGTCAAGTTCAGTAAAGGACACCGGATAGCTCTATCGGCCCAGTGGAGTCAGTGAGCAAACTTCGAATCAAATTTCATTCTTCAAGATTCTCTCAATACCCTAGAAGTGTGGAAAGCTCGAAACTTTCTTTTCCAATAGAACATCAGATAAGAACCACTCCACTGTCACCAAGTACCATAAACAAACATTCAAACATAAAGTTATACCAAGAAAAGAATATAATAGAGACGCCAAGAAAATGAAGAAATCCAATCTCCATTCGATCCAAACTCCCAAATTCAGCATCGGATAAGAAGCGCCTCCAATTAAAAAGAAACTCAGAACTACTTCCAAGTTTTATTCACTAAAATACAGAATTCACTCATTGAATTGTTTAAGACGAAAGAAATAGATGAAAAGAAGATCAATTCAATCAAGCAAAAGTAGAAAACAAGAAAGGAATTAGTGATGTGAAGAAAAAGGGGGGAGAAGAACTCACCAGCAGATCCAAGCATTTGAGTTTCTCTAAATCGCACAAAATCTAACTTCTCTGCGATTCAAACTGCAATACCAAATCGAAGCTCTGACATGAAAACGAAAACTAATAAACCAAAAATAATCGTTCCAGAACGGAGAGCGATGAGAGAGGTTCCTCTGAAGAACCTCAAAATTTCAAGAAAATCTGAAAAAGGAGAGAAGAAGAGAAATGTACAGCCCGGAGAAACTCAAATTTATATCAGCCACCATATTTAATGTTTTAATAATCTTACTTTCTTCTTAATATATTTTTACTCTCCATATATTTTATCGGTTTAAAGTTTGGCTTTTCCTTTTTCTAGGCTGTCCGTCCCTACTCCGTGATCCCGTATTATATATCTGTACGGCCCCGATTCATTATGGTCCGACCATCAGATTCTTGACCGACCAATCCCATCACTGGACCACTGACCCAACACCTAGTGTGTTGACTACGAAATTTAAGATAATGATCTACTTTACACGTGTACTAATAATGGCAGTTCAGACGTTTCGCATATGGTCATATTTAGTAATACACCGTTGGTCAATGCCGTGTATGGGAAAAAATGCTATTTGAGGGGAAGGTGCTCTTCATTCAGTGATTGATATGGTTTATATTTAGACCGGATACGTAGATCCGGCCCAAAGATTTCAAACCAGTTGAGATGTGATTTTATAGTGGATATTACGGTAATGTCCCTACCACTTGAGCCCAGTGGCCAACACCCCAACTCATGACAATCAGTGCATGCTGTGACGTAAAACGGTTCCCTAATCACCTAAGCCTGCACGTTTCATGGTTGTTTCCTACACAGTTGTGTACTCATAGAAATTAAGGATTTTTTTTTTTTTTGAGGGGTTGGGGTGGGTGAGAATGACCACCCGTCCCCCATGAAATGGGAAATGCAATTTTTTGTTGATATTTTTATTGGTCCTCGCGTGCGCCTTGGAGCTGCAATGTCCCACATAAAACATTTCCTCTAAGGAAAATACACGGACATCAATCAAGAGAGGTGTAATGGTCATTTCACACCCCCTATGTCTAATGAAATGAGATACATATTTTAACATATATTAAAAGATAATAAAGTTATTTCATATATATATATATATATATATGAAGATGAGAAAGATAGACATGGACCTACTAGGTATCCTATACGGGCTGTTTAGAAAACCTTTTTCCCATAATTAGTATATATTTATTAGTATTCAATTTAAATTACCTAATAGGTATCCTACTCGAGTGGTTCAGGAAACTATTTCCCGTAATTAGATAAAATTTATTAGTATTCAATTTAAATTAAATAAAGGTTATTAGATAGGGACATAACTGCTAGCTATCATACTCGGGCGGTTCAAAAAACTTTTTTTCCATAATTAGTATATATTTATTAGTATTCAATTTAAATTAATTAATAGATATCCTACTGGAGTGGTTCAGAAACTATTTCCCATAATTAGATTACATTTATTAGTATTAAATTAATTAATAGATTTACCAAAACAGTTAACTGGTTACGAAAAAAGATAATATAAAGTATTGAAGAATTTACCATAAAACAATAGCGAATTACTATATTACCCCAGAAAAGGGCAAAAATCGATTAAAACGGGAATGGAAAGGGGCAGGCTTTTCTATGTGGTGGTGAACTCTATTAATAAAGTCACGTGTTCCGCGCGCGCGGTCGATTCAAAGTTGAAAGCCCAGTACCCATAGGCCATAGTGTCCTTCGTCCAGTCTCCAACAGCCAACTGTCAATAGGTGGCTCATTAACGTCCACTCCACAGTATCTCATCCGCGTGAGACTTTTCCTTCTTTCTTTTGTACTCTCTGTCTCAGAAAGTATCAAAGCGCCCCCAGCAAGGGTGGCTGGGTGGGTGTCTATAGGCTGGATTTAAAATGTAAAATATAGAAACTGAAATCAAATCCAACTAAGAATAGAAACACATTATATAGATGCCAATATATATTGGATTTCTTTTTTTTTTTTTAATGAGAAATTCTATTCAGAAATGGTGGGGCGAAGATGCCAATATAAGACTTAAGAATTTTCCTAGGCCCTCTTTGGTATCATTTTTCTTTTTTATTTTTATTTAATTAATAAAAATCATTAATGAAAACTATTTTTTATCAAAACATAAATATGGTTTGGTAACTACTTGACAAAAATAGTTTTTTGAAAAAAAAAAAAAAGAATGAAGAGATTCTCTTCACCCATCTGCTTTATAACTCTTTTTCTCCACTTTGAACTGAAGAAGAGTGGGCAAGGGACTTGAAAAATAATTAAATATCAATTTGGCCAAAACACATAAATGACACTTTGAACTCATTTTTATTTTTGTGTTTACCAATTTCTTTTAAATAAGAACAAGCTCCATAAATGATACCAAATGCAGTCAAAATCATTTTCGTGAACAAAAATCAAAAAGATAAATGATACCAAAGAGGGCCCTAGACTTAGGAGAGAGGGGGAATTCAAATAATCTCTCTCGGATAGGACAAAATCCATTTAGAAACATAATGAGTCAACCCATTCTAGATCAACTGATGTACACAAAAGAGCAAAGGAAGAAGTGAGACTTGAGAGACAGTATATCATACACAATGCTCACAATTGAAGATGGGGGGAGAAGAGGAGGGGAACGAGAGGCTATTTATGAGAATAAGGTAGTCAGAGAATACCATTACCCTCATTAGATTCCTTACTAAGTTCCGATTCAATTTTATATTAAGTTGAGGTCCTATTTTAAGTGTTTAATAATAATAATAATAATAATAATAATAAAACCTTATTTGTTAAGATCATGATTCACCAAACCTTTATTAAACATTAAAAAGGAAATAGTAAAAAAAATATATTATTACCTTGATTCACTGATTTTAGAGATGAAATTGAAATCGAAACTAACCAAGAGAAGATTCTAATTTGAACTAAAATCAAACCAATTTACTTCGATTAAATTTGATTCATTTTAAATAGCCGATTTTAGTTTATGTTTTCGATTTTGATTCTAAATTGACACCCTCAAATTGAGTCCTCGAGGACTTCAATATTGGGCATTAGAACTTAGAACAAGAGTTGAAACCATTGAACCACCAAACGGGTAGCTAGAGAGTCGACACCCAGTTTTGCCTGGTCCACTTCAGCGTGGTTTGAAAACTTTGCATAGATGTTTGGGTGAGAAGAGAGCCAGAGACATGGACAAGTTTTTTGTATGATTTTGGCCTTTACAGAAGGTCTTGGGACTTCTGTGTTCTAACTTTACACCAGGGGTCCGGAATCTCCAGATAGGATCAACGGGGTTTAGCAACCCATGTTTATCACGGGGTAGGCTAAGTATGGCCATGGCCAGTGAAGACTTAAGAACTCAAGCAAGATCCAATTATTGGAAATAGACCGAAAAGGAAGAAAACAGAAGGAAAGTATTCCATTTGTCGGAAACAAAATACCTCACAATATTCTGTACCATTTTTGAATGCCCAGGGTAATGATTCATGGTATGAAACTAATAGCGAAGTGTTGGGTATACGATGTCTTAAATTTCATATGTGGTAAAAAGGAGAATTGGCTCACCCTGTGTGTTAATCAGTGTTACTGGCAAGGTCTCGATGAACCAGTGGTTCGACGTTGGGGTTCATTAGTAGCAGCCTCCGAGGAAATTTTTCTATGGCTATATGAGTTTCTGTAAATTTCCTATATAGGGTTTTGCTATATATTGATAGCAAGATTTTCTTTCTCTGTAAGCAAATTGAAAGAGGTGTGATAACGAGTGGTATAAACCTATTCTCTATTGATAGTGAAGCAGAAACTCATCTCACTGAGGGCATTGGCAATCTTGCCAAATATCTTCAATCTGTGTACAGTGTGTGGTTGGTTACTCTCGTTTTTTCATTCTTTTTTACATCGTTTCAGGATTGTGTTTCAACATGAAGGATATTGAGCCATGGTTTTAAAAATCGGATTGGATTGGTAAGGTATAAGGGTAAAATGGTCCAAAATACTAATTTTCATTTTAACAGAAGTAAATCTATCCGATCCCGATTGATACCAATCTGATTTGGATCAATATCGACAGAGATAAATCCCTTGTTTTAAAAGCCTAAATTGAGCCATTGACAATGCCTATGAGGTATGACCGTATGACCATATAAAAATGTGAATTTGAAACCAAAACCGTTTACCAAAACCTAACCAAACCGTTTACACCAAAACCGTGAAGCCATTTATTAAATGGTCAGATTTTGATTTTAAAAATGAAACTGTGATTCGATTTTGGTTTCAAAATCTAAATTGTTGGTAAACCGTTAAACCAATTAATATATACGTAATAAGTTTAAGTCATTCAATGTTAAGTTTACATACATTTCAATTAAAAAAAAAAATTTTACATTAAACAACTATTAAGAAAAAACATATAATAATAAACAATTAAATCAATGTTAGAATTTACTTTTATTTAACTAAAAATTTTAAAGATAAAGAAGTTGTTTGGATAAAAAAATTAGAAAACATAAGAAGTTGTTTAAACTGAAACAGTTTATAAATGATTTTGATTTTAATATATGAAACCATTTATTAAATAATTTGATTTTAGTTTTACCCAAAGATTCTTGCAGCAAATTGAATCGAATCGTCTACATCAGAACTGAACTGATTAACACCCTAATGACCATATATGTTCTAAGGCAAGGGTGCCAATTGGTCTGCTTTCAATTATTTGGTCCAAGTCCAATGTGGTTTACATTTTGACAAGGTAAACTCAAACCCAAATCGGATAGGACGAATCAGCCAAAACCAGAATCCTTTTATATTCGATTTGGTTTCTATTCAGTTTTTGTTATCTAATTTAGAATCGGTTCACATATGCTAAGTAGTACTGGTTTTGAAAAGCAGTTTAGTCCATAGAAGATGACGTTCAGAAATGACCAAGGAATTTATCATGGCAAACTAATGTCATTGTTTTGATACTGAGACAAACACTCATATGAGTGGTGTTCATGGTTGTTGAGTGTTCATCTCCCTCTCTTCCTACTGATAAAGACATCATTGCAAAAATCGTGAAGCCGTGAGCAACTTGTAGTTAATTCTAGTGAACCAAAACTTGATTTGATAGGTTGCGATTAGGTGACATGTACCCAGTTTTTTTTTTTTTTTTTTTTGAATAATTTACAGTGTCACCTCCTGGATAATGCCAATATTATAGGAACACACTTTCTCTTTCATCGAATTATACTCAGACCCCCTACCGTCAGTCACTGTTAGAGAATATACCTCAAAGGCTGACATCAGTAGGTCTTTTTTTTCTTCTAAATACCATTTTACCCTTAAAAATTGTAAAGTACCAAGATAATGAGCAGAGAGAAATCAACGGCTTCACAACCAGTGCTTCCATGGAAGCCAAAGATCGTGCTCTCTCTCCTTTTTGCACTAACGGACATCTTATAGTGACCCAACGGCACCATCAATTGCCGTTACACAACTTCGTGGACCTGAAGGCCAAAGCCAGAGATAAACCCATTAACGGCGTCAAAACCTCCGATGTAACCGTCGACACCACCCGAAACCTGTGGTTTCGCCTCTATACACCCACTAACACAACCCCCATAGGCAGCGGCGGTACCCTTCCCGTCATCATCTAGTTCCACGGCGGAGGCTTCACCTTCTTCAGCCCCAACTCCCTTTTCTACCATGATGTCTGCCATAGACTCGCCCGCAAGATTCCTATCTTCGTCATCTCTGTCAACTATCGACTCTCTTTGGAGCACCACTTTCCCTCACCGTATGATGATGGCTTTGATACTCTCAAGTTCTTCGACGAGGCAAAATTCCCCAATTTTACAATGTATGCCGATATCTCTCAATGCTTTCTTGCTGGCGATAGTGCCGGAACCAACCTTGCTCACCACATGGCTTGAAGGATCAGAGAAACAGAGTTTCGAAATGTGAGGGTGATCGGATAGATATCGATACAACCCTTCTTCAGTGGCAAAGAGAGGAAGGCATCGGAGATCCGTCTGGAAGGGACAAATGGTGTCGATGCCAATAATGGATTGGGTATGGAGGGCATTCGTGTCGAAAGGGGAGAATAGAGACCACGAAGCGGTGAACATGACGGGGCCGAGGGGTGTGGATATCCATCTTCCCTAAATGGAAGGTTTGTACTTCTATCTCTAATCTCTCTCTCTCTCCCTCTTTCTATGAAATTAACATCATAGATAAGACCGACCAGATCTTCTCCGTTGCTTTGCTTCCATTCCATTTCTTAAACTTGGGTTCTGTTAAGCCCTAGTCTTTTACTCATAAGGTATTATAAAAAAAAAAAAAGTCTTTTATTCATAAGGGCTAAATAGTCATTTCATAGCATCACTTAATAGAGACTGACGACAGGGGGTCTGAGTCTAATTTGGTAAAAAAAAGGGAGTATTCCTATAATACTGGCATTCTCAAGGGGGTGGCGCTGTAAATTACCCTTTATTTTTTATACCCTTATCTGTACTGACATTACAGAGAATAACCAAGGGTTTTGTAACGTCATGAGTTCCACGATTTGATTTTTAAGAAAGAGTGCATAAAGTTTGAGCACAATCGTCAATTTCCACATGGTTACATATAATTTAGTGTACCATTTTCCTTTAAAAAAAAAAAAAACTACTTTGCCACTATATTTAGACAAGGGCTATAAATGTTCATCTGTGCATTCACTTTTTTTTCTTTTTTTTTTTTTTTTTTTTTTTTTTTTTTTTGTAAATGGTTCTTATTCAGTTTACCCCTTTTGTACCGAATTGAAGTGAAGGGAGAATCTATGAAATCGAAACCAAATCATTCCTTTGCGGTGTCATTCGATTTGATCATAAACGGTTTTATCCATGTTTCCTAAAGTTCTCTCAGATTTCCAATTGATTACTCCCAACACTCCCTTCATTTATTGTAGGTGAAATTATATGTGACATGTTTGGTCCTTTTCGGTTATTAAACACTAATGTGTTAACGTAAGTGGATCGAATGACCTTTATAGTTTATAGTTTATACCATGTTCAACTATCTAATCGAAAAACTTAAGCTATTATATAGAATCATACAATTTGTGTAGAAAGTTATCTACTTCCTAAAGTTTTTCAATATAGTACTTTTTCAGTCCTTTTATACTATGTTTCTCTATTACAAATTTTTACTTGCACTTACCATCAATAAAATTTTAGGATTAGGGATCAAGCCTTACAATTAAAATTCAGGCCCCTCGCAAAGTCACAATATGGCAAAATTAGTGATAAATTTACTTCCTTTAACAATCATGCACATGTTGTGAATTTGCTTTGGTACAACATAGGCTTTTCTCCCAACAATATTCTTTGTTTGATTCTCTAAATTTATAAGTATAGGATTTTGGCGGCTTTTTAACCCATAGCTCGTAAAAGATGCATTAGAGAATTGACCTCAAAATGCCTACTCAACAAGATGTGTGAGAATCAATTCTTTTTATGAGATCACTACTTGATCGTGTAGCCTCTGCACTCGCATGGGGACCAATGAGAGTGCGTGGGACATCAATAAGGATAGATTCTGTGATTTTACAAGGGGTGGCCCAGTAGGGCAATATTATTGGACCCTTTTGTGTGTAGGTGTACGGTCCACGTGACCATATAGCATTCTTTCTTTCCCCCTACAAACACGCTTAAAGCCTTGTTTGTTTGACAGAGAATAATGGAAAAGGTAAAAAAAGGGGTGGAAAACAAATTTTTTTTTTTTTGCTAACAACGATTATCAAAGCCTACAGTTTCTTTCCCAAATAACACCAAAAATAAGAATGTTTGGATAAGTAAGGTGAAAAACTTATCAGATAAGTTCCGTAAATGCAATTATTCTCTCTCTCTTTCCAATAATCTCACTTCCATTTCCATTATCTCAAATCAGAAATTTTGCTACACTAAAAGTTACATATTTCATTCTTTCCTTTTTTTCTTCCCCCATTTTTTGTCAATCCAAAATATAACACATGGAACCTTCTTCACAAGTTTCTCATTCCTTTTCTCCGTCAAACAAAAAAGGCCTTACAGAATAGAACTTATTCATCCTCAAGGGACAGCAAAAGCTTTTACAATAGGTATGACTTCCTCCGGAAAGGTAGAGACCCAAAGTTCCCACATTGGTTAGCATAAGGCCCAGCCAACGATACCATGAGCATGAGAATCTACCTCAGGATGCCTACTCAACCCAGTTTTTTGCTTTTAGCTGTTCTCCCAAAAGCAAAAGCTTAGACTCACATGCCCAAAATCAATGATGTGCCCTGTTAATGGACCACCATGCGTATTCCTTGTAAAGTATGGAATTTCCATGTCGGTCACACATTAATTTATTGGATTCTATTCATCCAAAAAATATATATATATATATATATTGGATTTTAATCAGATGGTTGGTGAGGGGTGGCATCTACAAACTTGTAGATAGTTTTATCAATTCTTTTCACTTAAATTTAGTTAGAAAAGAAAAAAAAGACATATCTAGTGCACAAGGTTTCTGTCATTGCCACTGTCACTGTAGGATATGAGGAAGAGTTTTACAAAGAGGCTATTTTCTAATTTGAATTCGAAGTTATTTAATCAATAAAATATATTTACCGTTTCATTTAAATTTAGTATAATTACAAAATGATATGAAATTAAGGTGTGGAAAGTGAAAAGAGAATCAAAAGATGGTGGCACTTTTGCTGTGCTTTTGCAATTAAATGGTTGAAATATGGAAGAAGACCAATTAGGTTTGGGCGAAACAGACATAAGCATAAGCCATGGCCCATGAGGAGTTAGGAACTATTCCTAAATCAAGAGGAGAGCACGTTCCATGTTAGCCTTTTCTGAAAAAAAATCTCAAATATTTGTAGAGAAATATTACATTATTCTTGGTCGGTCTATTTTGAGTAGACATGTGGTAAAGGGGTAAGTAAAGTCATGTTTTGACTTTAATATTAAATATTAAAAAAAAAAAATAAAAGAAAAAGAATGAAATGAAGAGAGAATATATAATTTGATACTCATTGGCTGATTCCCATTTATTATTAATCAAATTCATGAGAGGCGGTAAAAAGGCGCGGGAGAAAGATGTGGCCATTTTCAAATTTTTTTTGAAACTATTGTCAATGGCTCCTTGCTTAAGGATTGGGGACATCATGGTGTAACGCATACGTCTCGGGTTCAAGATTTTGCTAGCCAGTGGTTGATGCAAGGGTTGGGATCCTTTGTCACGCGACATGGTTTGTAGTACAGATCCAAGGTTTGAGAGCACATGTAGCATGTGCTATAGAGAGCCTGATCGTGCATGTAATGGAATCGACAATCTACTTCTTTACATTTTTGTTTGTTGGAGAATTTTCTAAATCACTTTTACAAATCATTAATTGCATGTAAACCACGCTTTTAATCATCTAAAACACCCTTATCAGGCCTCCTGTTGACCATATGGAGGTTGATGTGGTCGGTCTTAAATCAATGGATGTATAAAATTTATCTAAATTGATCACATGTTGAATTTTAGGGACCAACCACCTTGTGATTTTTTTTTAGTTGGGAACCCACCTTCCTAAAGTTAGGTTTACTACCTTTTGTCTCAAGAAGAACAAAATGCATGCTACTCTACACATTTTTTCAATGGATACGCATATTTAAATACAAGAAAGAGTACCCATTCTAACCAACTCTTATAAATTAACTCTTATTATACTACTTAGTTAACCAACCGAAACTCATTATAAGTAGATTCCACGTACATTATAATAAAATATAATTAGGTTCTTTCTTGTTGACCATGTTGGAAAATAGAATTTTATTAATCATTATAGTATTAATTGTTAATAATTGTTGTGATACGTTTCATTTTAAAATCCCTTGGACAATTTGATTCCATATAGATTTTTTCGTGCAAATATCCATGGAGAATTTATTAAGTCTCATCAGGAAAAATCACTTTTACTAATTATTAATTGCATGTAAACCAATTCTTTTAACCCTCTTAAAAAGAGCAACCCAGTGCATGAGGCTCCTGCTACTGCAAGGTCTGGGAGGGACAAGTATGTACGCCGCCTTACCCTCTATGTATCATTTATCACACCTTCTTCTTTGTCTAATGTGGAGGCTGATATGGCTAGTTCGAAACAATTTTGATGTATAAAAAATCATCTAAATTGATCACATGTTAAATTTTAGAGACCAACCATCTTGTGATACATATACATATATGGGGTGGGGGGAATACCCACCGTCCCAATGTTAGGTTTTCTACCTTAGGTCTTAGAAGGAACAAAATGCATGCTACTTCATTCCTTTTTTCAATATATATATATATATATATATATATTTAAATGCTAGAAAAAGTATCCATTCTAACAAACAACAAACTCTTATTCACTAACTCATATAATCATACTTAGCTAATGAACCAAAACTCATTATAAGTAAACTCCACATACATTACAATAAAACATAATTGGGTTCTTTCTTGTTGACCATAGTGGAAATAAATTTTATTAATCACGAGTATTAATTGTTAGTAACTTTCATGATACATTTCATTTTACACTTCCTTGGACAATTTGATTCCATAAAGGGTTTTATTTATTTATTTTTTATTTTTTTTGTGCACAAATATCCTCTCAAAAGGGGGAACTTATTATAAGTCTCTTAAAAAAAAAAAAAAAAAAAAAAAAGATAAATAAGTTGTAAGAGGTCCAATGGGAAAAAGACATTCACAACCCACAATGAGGATAATTTACTACCCACTTGGAAATAGAATGAGCTATACAATGGCGGAAACAGGGAGCCAATGATTAATAAGAACCAAATGCAGCTTCCTATTGGCAAAAAGAATTAAAAATCCAAAACTCATTGCCCTTGATCTCACCAAAAAAAAGTTGCATAAAAAAATGAGAAAAATCTCCAAGGGGCCTCAAAATGATGGGGGCAAAATGAGCTGAATAGGGTGACTAGTGAAGCCTGATATTAGGTCTAATGTTTAACACACATTTCTATCAACCATAGATAACCACCTACCAATTGGGAAAGAGACAAAGAACAGTCTAGCATTTCTTTGCTTTCATATTTCCAAACAATAGTTGCATGAATTGCAAAGAATTTGCTATTGTCAATCTTTATAAAGCCATGGGAACGATTGTGTAAGGGTAGCGGCCGAGGGTTCGGCCCATTCTTTTTATTGGAGCTTGAGGCATCCGTGGGTCTTGCACCACTGCATCCTCGTTCGGAGATACGTGAAAGTCTATTTTTTGGGAAAAATGGCTCTTTCCCTTTTGGATCATTTTCAATGGTAATATAATGGTTAATTCTTGGGGATTGGAAATCAGAAAAATTGAAGTCGTTACATAGGATTATGGCCTAGGACTCGGGTGTGGGCTCGATCTATAAGAACATGTCTGAAATAAAATTGGTCTAATCTAGAGATTAGGGTAAGTGTTAGATTATAAAGTTGGGAAGGTATTAGACATCCACCCGCTCAAATAAGTCTTCCTATTAGATGCTCAAATATGAATATTTCCCAATATATGCTACATCATATGCATAGCTGAATATTATTACACAGGATTATACAAATACTATAGAGAATAAGGAATCTACATAATATCTACTCTGTTAAGAGATTATACCTGAGCTCAACCCCTGTTTCGGATCGAGAGGGGTGGGTCTCTTTTGTTGCATGCGCGGTTCTTTGTGAAGGTTCCCGACTCAGGTGGAAGTGATCTCGGTCGCTTGCTTTCTTTCTTTGGAGAATCTGGACCTCTAACGACACCACAAAACCCGACATACTTCTCAGGAATCTTCAGAAATTTCTATAGAACTTCAATGCACAAAAAAGAAGCTGGACCCGCTTGGGTATAGTTTCAGCTTCTAGTTGAGTGCTGGGCTAGAGTGTTCCTACTGGGCTGGCCATGATTGGACTAAGGTAGTAAGCTAGGCATAGGAAAATAGGTTAATGATTAGGTGAAAAGATATACCAAAGATGGAAGGGAGATGTTAATGATTGGGGAAGAAATGTTCTCTCACACTTTTTGCTTTCACATGGGAGAGGTACGCAAGCAACGATGCGGGTAGGTAGGGATCACCCTCAGATTCCTTTCATACCAAAAATGAAAAAATGAGAGAATTTATAGATTTCTAGACCCCGAAAGCTAGGATTTGATGGGCCTGCCAAAAAAGGCATCTTTTCTGATTGGCTTGCCACCCCAAAAAAGCCTTAATTTGTGGACCTATGGCCAAAACAGGAAAAAATCTCATGGGCCCATGGGAGTTTTTCACGGGCACGTGGCAAAAAATGGTCACAAAAAGTAAGAAAAAAATTGGCGGGCCCACGATATTTTTGGCGGGCTCGCAAGAACACTCTAGTTTTCCCCAACGGGGAGAGAGTAAACATGCCCTTCGTTCTTCTATGGTGGGGCAAATTTCTACTGTCCCAAACTTGAACACATGAAGTTCCATGTCCCAATGTTGGATACCTGTCATAGTAAATTATGGTGCAACTTCATACACCAAATCCTACTGAGATACCTGCATATTTGTGGCTTGTAGTAGATTTGGTTCTTCACTACCTATCTTGAGCATCCACTTTTTCAATGTTTCATCTAAGGAGTCCATAACTTCTATTCCTGCAATTACTCTAATTGGTTAGAGCAAAAACAATCATTAGTAATACTCAAATACTCAAGGTTCAACAAGACTTCTACCACTATTTACTCATTGCACTGAGGCTCTCTCATTTGTAGACAAATCAAGGGTGGGAAGCAAACCAGCCTTGATTACCGATGCCGGGGTGGCGATTCTTGACGATTTTGGATTCAAGAACAAATTTTGAAGGATCATGGGTAGAAGATAGTGACCCAATGATCAAGTGTGGCAAGTAGCGATTTCCTTCGAAACAAGCACTGATGATCTTTCAGATACTCTGGTCATTAATCTAGGAACCCCTTACCATTGCCTAGAAAGCTGAGGTTGTTGAGATCACACTCGCATATATCGAATTGCCTATGGATCCTATGTGAGGAATCAGGTCTACCGTAGTTTAGGTGCTTCACCATATTCATAAAAATCTCTCAAGTTGATCCATGTTAACCAATCCTGGTACTTCTTCCCCACCTAGATCCATAAGTCTCACGGCTTTTCCAGATAGTATCTTCTTGACTGTGAATGGGGCATTCCACTTTGGCATGAATTTCCCTGCTTTACACATCACATAGCGAATCCTGCTTTTCACGAAAGTACGAAACACATTGAGATAGATTATCATCTCATTCGTAAAAAACTTTAGTTGGGACTTGTCCAACCCACCAAGATTCCAAGGACATCTTCAGTGGTAGACCTATTCACCAAAGCACTTGGCCGGGACCAATTTCGTTTGCTTACATCCAAGTTGGCGTTCATAATCTTCACGATTCAACTTGAGGGGAAGACAAGCACCTGCGGAGATGAAATCCAAAAAAAACAAGTGCTTCACTTGATGGAAGCCCACTAGCGCACCTCAACCGTCTAATCCTCTTGGGTGAATGAGAATACCGACTTCGATACACCAGGAAGAGGGATGCCCAAAGCGTTATATTAGCCAATAACCTACATTTAACCACTACAAATGAAGAAGACGATCTTCTCAACCATGCTATTAGGGGACGGATGCCAAGTAGAGCATTTATGCTCGGGCCTCAAAGAGGCCAAGAATGGTTGAGGAAAGAGTAAATGAACATGCCATCTATTCCTAAGTTGTACATTCCCTCTTAGCATGTCAAGTCATGCCATCCGTTCCACAGTTGTACATTCCATCTTATCATTATTCTCTTGATTGTACATACCATATAGGTAGGATCAGAAATCTATACAAGTTATATGCATACTACCTTATTCTTTGCAAATAGATCAAGCTGGTGCGATTGCATCTACCAATTCCAATCTTAAGACTCCTACTGCCTAGGGATGAAAAACAAGTTCAATCAACTTAATACATTTTGGACATAAAATGGTATACCCAGTGCACGAGGCGCCCATCACTTCAGGGTATGGGGAGGATCATAATGGTCACAACCTCACCGCCACTTCACATAGTAGTACCTTAACTTTGCATTGAGATCTGCCCTCGGGTAAGGGAGTTTGTATGTCTATTTGAGAGTTTGTATGTCTATTTGAATGTACCCCTAAGTGTGAGCTAGATAGAACCATATGTGGATTGAGCTTCCTTTATGACATTCTGCTTACCCAATTCTAAGATCATTTTTAGTTCATAATTGCAGTTAAAGTATGTCGTTTAGCTTTGAGTTGAACCACCTGTAAGCTCATTTGATCTCTCATTTCCTTGAGATATGTTACAAGTAGTGTTAACAATATGGTTGGAATTATGTCGACATTGTTTATTGAACCATCACTGATATGAGATAGAGAGGGAGTGAAAGAGAAAAGCTACCTATCCCAGTCAACTCTTCAAGGCAATTGTAGCTCATAAGGTCACGGATGTTTATCATTACATGTCTACACTTTGAGCCACTGGAATAGAAACAAAAGCTTTTCTCTTTCACTTGTCCCAAAAGATTTTGATATAATTTCTATTTTAATTTCATGGGGTGATTTTCATTTAGGCAACCCTATGCCAAAGACGCAAATTGGAGTCCGGACTGCTGTCCCTATTAGGTTAGTGAACAAATGAATATGGATTGCCACTCATCTTCTCACAGCTTGAGCTTTATATATCCATCAACAACACAATGCATGGCCTAAAGACCAGTTTATAATGACCAAGACTGAATTAAATGGTATCAGGCAGACAAAAAAGTGTTTTTGGGCCCATGTGGGAGAGATGAAAAAGATGCAGGGTCTTTCTCTGCCTGGCTAGTCAAGCATGGGCTAGTTCATAGATCTTTAGACTTCGATTACCTGAGGAATAGAGACTTCACAAATAAAGCCCGAGGATTGGCACTTCATTGCTGTCATTATATATGCATATGTTTACTATTATCTATGTTCTCAATTGCCTATGAGTAACACTGGCGGGCCTTAGCTAATGTATACCATCTACGGGAATACATGTTATCAAAAAAAAAAAAAAAAAGACGAGATACTTTGAAATAAATAATTGTTCCAATGGAACTTTCAACTAAAGTTAAGTAAGAATAAGGTTCAACCCTTGCATTAACGAGGACCTGAGCTAGGGGTTTCAATCGGCTGGTTCAATCGGGCCTAACTCGACTTGACCATTTTCACCCTTGCATCGTGACCGCCTGATTAGTTAAACCTGTTTACATTGGGTGGGCATGGTGCTACTTATATTTGGTCGATCAAGCTCAGACTTCGATCATGTTAAATGGGCATTAAAGGGGCTATAGGATTCTTTAACTCTATACGAATTATAAATGGGCCACAGCTAAAATTCATCTATAAAATGGGGCTGTAAGAGAATACCAATAAAAAAGGACTTTAGACAAGCCTAAAAATGTCCTTAGAATATCCTATTTTATAATGGGCATCAAATTACCACTTTCTATTAAAGATTGGATATGTAAAAATACTCATTAATTGAAATCTAAGCAGCAAAAAATGGGGTTCCAGCCTCAATGCGGATCGGGTTCTCGTACGAGGACCATTTTCGTATGGGTTGATCCATCGCAGAGTTGGTTTTTGGATGGATTCCATCTAGTGGTGAAACAGGGTCGGGTTGGGGCGGGTTTCTTAAAACCCAAGCCCAACCCTGCATCCATTTAATTGGGCCGAGCCCGGTCCAACCTTGCCAGGGCTTGGAAAATTCAACCCTAACCCGCCCTCAAGGCAGACTGGGTTAGGTCAGGTTCTTCCATACATCTAATACCAAGACATCATTCCAACAGATTTTTAAAATCAAAAGTGGGCGATGACTGATTAGTTCATACTCTATAATAATGTATTGAATTTTTAAAATAAAAATATGAGTGGTGTGTGCATGAAGCATTATAATATATTATATTATAACCTATGTTACAATATATATATATATATATATTATAATAATATGTACAATTAACGATGTAAAAGGAGTGTATGTGTATATATATATATATATATAGTGTAATCAGGGACTCAGGGATAAAAGTCTGGGTTGGGCCTGGCCTAGAAATCAACCTGGGCCCGATTCGACCTTGACCCAAGGTTGGGGTTTTTCAATCCTAATTAACCCGCCCTCAGGGTGAAAAAACTTGGCCCAAGTCTTGTTCGGGCTCAGTGCGGTAAGTGGGTTCGGGTTGTCAGGGCCAAACTTTCACCCCTAAATTCCCATTTGTGTGGATCAACCCGATATGAGAATGATTTTCGTCCAAAGACTTGATCTGCTCTCATCAAATTTGGAACTGCTAAAACGAGATTAGTTGGATGGATTCTTTATCTTTTATCATAAATTTACATACATACACACTCCCACACCAATCCCTTCACAACTGATCCAAGCTAACTTCTTCTTGTATTTGACTCTTACATATTAGCTGAGCAACAACCACGAGGCTTTGGACATTCTGGTACGCACCTTTCGTGTGAAGAAACTCAAAGCACCACAGAACAACTTGCTCTCAAGAATGCAATATTAATCCCAAGTGGTATATATGCGTAGTGAAGATCATTCCCTTATTTAAGCCTCCAACTACAGTGAACACTGATCAAGCCTCTTAAATTAATCCAACCATGGAGAAGATCATGATGAGTAGCTACCATCACCATGACCTGTCTCCAAACCAGTGTGGCTCAAGCCTAGTCCAAACCATCGACGCACCCATCTCACTGGTATGGTCCCTAATCAGACGCTTCGATAACCCACAAATCTACAACAGATTCATAAAGAGCTGTTCCATCTTGGATGACAACGGTATGGTTGGTAGTGTGAGAGAGGTGAAACTGGTTTCAGGTCTACTGGCTGAGACAAGTAGGGAGAGGCTAGATGCGAGTTACATGATGATTCTCATGTTATGATCTTTCGTACCGTTGGTGGGGATCATCGTCTCATCAATTATAGATCTACCACCACTGTTCATGAGATTGGGAATAAGACGGTGGTGATCGAGTCTTATGTGGTTGATGTTCCAATGGGGAATAGTACAGAAGATACGTGTTTGTTTGCTGATACTATCATAAGGTGCAACCTCAGGTCCTTGGCTTGTATCACGGAGAAGATGGCTTGTGTCCATTAATACCACCATATGATGGCACGGTTTCAGAAACTTAATTGGTTCCTTTTCTTTTTCTGATTTGATTCTGGTTTTGGGCAATTTGCTAGACCAAAAAAGTTTGGTTTGTATAACACCCCTCTCCTTTTTTTTCTTTTTTTTTTTATGCAATCCAATGAGATCGGATCAGGTTTATGTACGAGAACAATTTCGTATGTCCTTGTCCATGGATTTAGAATCCATTAAATGCAGAGAGAAAAAGTGAATTCATAATCCATGGATCAGAGATGTATGAGATTGATCTCGTACATGAACCTAATCCGGATTCCAATCCAACTGTGTTGATGGAGTTACCGTTAGAATGTCGTTCTATGTGTCTATACAGAGTGGTTTTTCTTGTTTTGTATAAATTATATTAGACCAAATGAGGAAACTGATAACATTATAAACAAAATCTATTTTAGAACTGATGAGTTTTTTTATTAAGGGTAATTATTATCACTCCTCTACATTTGTAACCTATATAAAGTGGGTTGGATTTCCAAAGCTTGGTGATTTTATGTTTGGAAAATCTTGGTATTGGTGGAGATCGATCTTCATTCCCTGATTGATTCGGATCGGTTGTCCGAATCAGTTCAAGGGTAAAATAGTAAAAAATTAGTACTTTTTATAAAAAGCAAGGACAAAATCCATTGATACATCGATCTAGATCGATATCGATAGAGACCGATACTGATACCGTCCCTTAAATCCGTGCTGGTAAACTCTTGTTTTCTATAGTTGGGTGAATTCCTTTCAAAGGCCGTTGCACAAGAATGAGAACATTCATACTTTTACCTCCTGTTATTTTATACTTTTAAAACCTAAATTATCTTTTTTTTCTCACCAGCAATTGAGAATCATTACCCTTTTTCCTTTGCTATGAATCTTCTTTTTCCCCTTCCTTTGACGAAGGAGCTATGTCCGACTCCCTCTTATGCTTCCCAATGCCGCCCCACAACACGCCATGGTTCTTCTTCCCAATCCCTTGTTTTGCATTACCACTTGTTATGGTTTCTATATCTTGAGTGTGTAAACGAGGTAGATGAGTTCAAATTGATAAGAATACTCTCTTGAGACTAGTACTTCAGCTCCTTGCTTCCCTTAGCTTCCCTTATTCTTGTTTCTCTTATCTGTTTTGGAGAAGAGTGCTTGAAACATTGAAAGTTAATTAGGAATACAAATATTTACTTTGAGGGTAAACAACTTCCTAACCAAAGCTTGAAATTCAAATAATCAATGGCTGTTATATTATCCCCACTCTTGATTTATAAACTCCTACATCCATTCAATAACTAACTCCACAAGAGTAGTTTCACACCCAACTCCTCTAAAGACTAGGACTTGATGACTACTTTTTAATAGACTTTGGCTACTACTTAGTACTCATTGCAAGACTCCCACAACACCCAAATAACTACTTGTTAATAGGATCCTTTATTGGTGGGAACAACTACTCAAGGTTTGGGATTTTCACAGAAGAACAATGAACATTGATGTTATTTCAACTCAGGAACTTGGTAATAGGATCCTTTATTGTCAGTCCCGTGCTGGTGTCAAGGGTATTTGTGAGTACATCATGGGTTTGTTGCCAACATTTATTGTTTGGGAATTATGGAGAGAAAGAAATAGGAGAAGACATGGTGAAGGCTCACATGCATCATCTACCATATTTGAGAGAGTTAAAGATTGGATTCCTGAGATCACTTATCCTACTAAATTCTTTAAACCCCTTTCTTGGAGAGATGATCATATTCTGCAGGTATTTAAGTTAAATCCTCCTATTAGTCAAGTTAAGGCTCCAGTTCCTGTACATTGGTGCCCTCTCTTTCATACTGTTAAACTAAATGTGGATGGTGCAAGTAAGGGAAATCCGGGCATTAGTGGTGGGGGAGGCATTATTAGAAACAAAAACAGGAATGTTCTTGCGGCATTCTCTAATTTCTATGGGGTGTATTCAAATTCAATGACTGAGTTGACAACCCTTAGAGATGGATTGAGACTGTGTGGGGAAATTGGGCCTCTCTAATTTTTATGTTAATTCTGATTCCTCCTTGATTGTGAAGCTGGTTACCCAAAGATCATGTAATTTGTGGAGCTGTTGATATTGGTTTTAGGAAGTTATCAACCTCTACGATTCTCTGAGAGCCCACATCTTGTTTTCATTTAGGGAAAACAATCGAGCAGTGGATTGGTTAGATAATTTTTCTTGTGAGTCTACAATAAATTTGATTTTCTATGATGATGATCCTCTTCTAGGTGATCTTGTTGCATCATTCGAGAGGACAACGTTCGTCTACCAATCTTTAGAATGTAATAGTTTAGTTGATAAGGGTTTTCTTTTAGGTTTTGAGAGTGATAGAGTGACTTGTCTCTCTTGGGTTGGTGTAAGGCTAGAATTTTAATAAAATTTTATGGGCTATCCCGGGTCCCAGATAATATTCGGGATAGAAAAAAAAGAAAAAGAAAGAAACTACCTGTTAATATACTTTGTCTACTACTCGTTGCAAGACTCCAACAACAACATCCGAATGACTACTTCGTAATAAACTTTGTCTATTACCCGTTGCATAACATTTCATTCCCCCTTAAATTACACCCTTGTCCTCAAGGGTGAATTCTGGAAAATGAATCTTCATCTATTCTAAGTCCTCCCAAGTTGCATGTGATGGAGACAATCCCTTCCAATGAATCAAAACCTCTTCCTTTAGCTTCCTAATTCACCTTTCCAGCATTGCTTGTGGCCTATCTATAATGACGTCCTCTTCTTCTTGCAACTTTGGAAGCTCCTGCTGTACTTGTATGTTTGCACCAATATTCTTCTTCAAATATGATACGTGGAATGGGATGAATGCACGAGTTGTTCGGCAGCTTGAGCTTGTATGCTATATTTCCAAATTTCTACAAAATCTCAAATGGCTCTAATATATTACTGATAGCTTAAAATTTTTATGGATAGAAAAGAAACTAAAACTTGTTTATATGGCTTTCGGCGTAAATAAACAAATTCTCCTTCTTCAGAAATCTTGTCAGTTCGATAAGCATCATAAAATTTCTTCAAAGAAAATTTGAGCCACTGATGATGAAGTGTATGGATGAGACATAGGAATAAAATGAAAAAATTTTGACAAACAATCTACTACCACAAACATTGTTGTGTTACCCCTTGAGGCTGGTAGTCCATCTCTGAAATCTATGGAGAGGTCTGTCCATAACAACATATGGATGGGAAGAGGTTGAAGAAGGCTTGCTGTTGAAGTATTTTTCCATTTTTTTATGTTGGTAGGTGTAGAGCATTGCTCCCTAAACCCGGTTTATTGACCGATTGGTTTGATTTGATAGTGTAGGGTCCGAACCGGCAAGAGTCGATGCGGGTGCCCTATGGTGTATGACAGCAAGGGTGACATCAAATGTGGGGTGGTCAGACAAAATTGAGCCGGAACCCGATGTGGTTCGCAAGCCTAAGCCATGCCCTTGCACGTATCATAAGGTTATGCGCGAGTAAAGAAGGTATGTTATCGTATTTGATGATGATGACTCGATTCACGACAAGTGGCAGGAGTGAAATACGCTTTGAGAACCCATTTTCCCACCGAAATCTAGCAAAGTTGGCCATGTTCTGGCCAATAGGTGGGTGGTCACTGGTGGGTGCGAACCTCCTATGTGACCCACCTATAGGAGAAATGTGGGCCCCAGCAAGCCCAACTGGGGTGATCATGCGTGTTTCGGACTTCCTGTAGTAATGAAGTTATGTGTGCCCAGCATTATTGACTACTTCGTTCGGTATTGCGGTTTAATGCGATTCGGGCCATAGTATGTCAAAACCAAACACACCTTAGTAGATATTTATAACCCAAACTATAAATAGCATTTACTCCTCTCCATTTATTATTTTAGCAAGGGCTGGTGGAGAGGAGTAAAGAAGAGGGGGAAAAGAGGGAAGAGAAGGGAAGGAAGAGTGAGGGAAAGTGTTTCCCCCTTGTCGTCGAAGCTGTGCCTCGCCATTTCATCGTCGAAAAAGTGATTGGAACCTTGAGATCTACACTTTGAGGTAGGTAAGTGCCATAAACAATTGGATTTAGTGAAACCCTCTTAGGAGGTCAAATCAAGAGTTAAAAGGGACTATGTGATTTCTTTGTAGGTTTTAAAGGAGGAGCAACCAAGATTTGCAAGCATTTTTGTGATATTTGGAGTTGGGGGAAGGATCTTAGGTTTTGGAGTTTCTTGAGCTAAAGGTATGATTTGTTCCCAAAATCTTAATTTAAACGTAGATCTATGTTATGTTTAGGTGGATGAACTCTAAAATGTGTGGGAAATGTGATGGAAATAATCCCCTTGGGTTTCCAAAGGGTGGGATGAAGAAGAGAAGTAGGATAGCAGAACCTGTTAGACACTGGTGGGTAGCATCGGCGGGTAACCGGACTCACTAATGTGACCCCCCAGTTGTACCTGGGCTTTGGAGT
Source organism: Macadamia integrifolia (assembly GCF_013358625.1). NCBI lineage: Eukaryota > Viridiplantae > Streptophyta > Magnoliopsida > Proteales > Proteaceae > Macadamia > Macadamia integrifolia. The sequence goes on from NC_056569.1 coordinate 19,303,336, forward strand.
CTATCGACGGGTAGGACCAGCGGGTACCTGGACCTGTCGGTATAACCTACCAGTCTTGGCTGGGCTTCGAAGTCCTACGGGTGGATAGGACTAGCAGGTATAGGTACCCACCGGTAGCACCCGCCAATGTGGGTTTGAGTGTTGTCTGCCTGGGCAGCTTGCACAGGTGGGTCTTCTTAACCAATTGTATGACCCAACTGTGGACCAATAAGCTCCGTTCGAACTTAAAATTCATCGATAGCCTCCTTTATGTTATTAAACACGTCATGACCATGTTGTTCATTGTTTTGTGGTCCAAAACGGACATATTCTAAGCTTCCTTTTTGTGTTAGGTCTCAAGACTCTCGTCTTCGCACATCGGATCTTACTTGTACCATGTGTGCATATTCTTGTATGTGAATAGGTAAGTGGGGAGAGGGTGTTGATTTTATTTTGGAGTGTTTATAGCATCATCTTCATTTCACACATTGTCTTGCCCTATATGAATGCCATTTTCGTGCATATGCTTGCCTACTGCTGGTTGCATTTACGAAAGGATATGTTATATCTTTAAATTTTCAAATACTTGTTACTTACTTTAATTATGAGCATGGATTAATCGATTATTGGATGATGATGATTAGTCAGACATGTGATGAATTGCTAGATTAGATGCTGTAGGCAGCTTGAAAACGAATGCATTGGTGCACTATGGAATGGGACACGGAAGCACAATATAGTCAAACTATCTCATATAGGAGCATGTGGTTTAGGATTGACATTCCCTCGTGCTATGACCCTTCCCAATAAGAGTTTAGGTGTTGGATTATCACTGGAGGGAAGCATCGGTTGTGGACCTCTGTGGTGGTTGCAAGCACACTTGATTGATCATTAGGACAGTTCGAAATCTTGGTGATATATTCAGAGGGCCCTGCATTTATTTTCTACTGTGGTTCGACCACGATTTACTTTTTTACTGTGGTTTGACCACGATTTACTTTTTTGAATACTTATAGTCGGTCCTCTCCGACAACCCTATGGGTGTATCGTGGGATGAAGAACGCGTCTCGTACCCGGGACATACACACACTGTGGGACTCAGTATTATTGCTTAGGTGGATAGGCCTAAAATGAATCTCATGCATGTAAGATAGTTTGAAATGCGATTGCTTGTTTGCGTCTTTTTTTTCATTTACTAAGTTAGTGAGCTCACCCCTCGTGTACACATTTTTTTAGATGATTTTACAGATTTTCCTGTAGAGGAGAAAGAGTCGGAGCTCACTGATGAGTTTTTAGTGGGGGATTGGTGGTTATAGAGGGATTTGGGCAGGGTGTCAGTGCCCTTCAAAATGCAGCAGAATTTTTTGAGCCTTCCTTTAGATATCTCAAGAGAAAAAATGGACGGAAATTTACCATTTTGAGGTTGCATGATCAAGGCATTGATTTGTACCAAAAGTCCTCCTTGCTTTTTCTTGATATCCTTGCAAATCTCCTCCTCACACATAATCTTATCCTCTGGGATTTGCATTCGCTGTAATACAACCTCCTTTTCATTAACTGAGAAGGACATCCGTAGCTTAGAGAAGTCCAACATAATGGGACTGAAACTCCGAAAGTGTCGACCATTGTGCACCCAAAACAACATCATACCATTTTGAAGCAAGCAAATAGAAGTCCAGTGTGATGGAGACTCCTTACAGAACCATGCGAACCCTTTGCAACATTCAGAGCTTGTCAATTTTTCATTATTTGCAATTGAAACTTCAAACATTCCTTTATTGTTATGTCTGAATCCAAATTTGTATGCAAATTTATAATTGAAAAAATTATGGCTACTACTATAATCAATTAAAAACGTTACCAGTCGGCGACCGATTATTCCATGGACTCACATTGTTGGAGAAGCTCTAGAACCCGCAAGTGTATGAAAGAAAATATTTGGAACTTCTTCTTGGTTCGCCAGCCCCATCTTGGTTTCAACATTTTCAGCATCATCATCATCATCATCATCATCATCATCATCATCCAACCCATCTCCTTTAATAGGGAAGAGCTTCTTGTAGAGATGGCCCATGTTGAATTCGTTGCAATTGAAACATAAACCTTTTGCTCGTCATTCGCTTAGTTCCATTGGAGAAAGTTTCTTAATCGACATCATTGAGTTGCTGTCACTATTTCGATTGACAAAGAATATCTTTGACCCTCTAGGAGGAAAATCCTCTGTTTTTCTCATCCCTGTTTTTCCTTGTTTTGCTACCTGCAGAACACGACACGTGGACAACAGAGGATCCAACGATCAAGGTTGAGTGAGGATTATTACATCCGGTGCGTTGGTCTTAAAGTTGTCCTGTTTTTCCGTGTTCTGCAGGTAGCAAAACAAGGAAAAACAGGGATGAGAAAAACAGAGGATTATTTTCCCGCTACGAGAGGATGATTTTCTGGCTAATTGATCATGAGCCTTGTACAATCAAGTAAGGATGATTGCTACTGATAAAGTGGTGGGTTTTGCTACTTGAATGTCTACCTTAATTCCTTCCTTAAGACTACTGGTGAAACAACCAACTTGTTGTTCTTGTGTCAATTTCCCCGCACGAATCAACAATTGTTCAAATTGGGTTTGATAATCTCTCACCAACCCAGTTTGCTACAATTTAGTTAAATCACCGAAAAAACCTTGATATAGTGTAGGACTATACCTCACGTGAAGCCCTTCTTTGAAAGATGTACATGAAACAATTTCTTGCTCATCATTCATCCACTGGCACCATAACTAGGCCACCCTCCAAATTGAAAGAAGCAAGTGGTACATGTTCATCTTATGGAGTATAGTGAAAATCAAAAAATTAATCTGCCTTGCAAACCCAGTTGGTAGGGTCATTAGAACCAATTGAGTTTTAGGAAATCCAACTTCACCATCTTTGGCAGATATGTTCTAGTAGTCCTAAAGGGTATTCGCGTTGTTTTGATGACCATTGGATCCTCCATTACGTATTTTCTGGTTATTGGAAGTCTCATCATGATCATGGCAACCAGTAACGTGATCGAGGCGAGTGTTGATTGCTGCAAACAGGTTTTGCATTGAGCCCATCATCTTCTTAAATTTGTGTTCTCGTTCCTCCATCAAGCTACCCATTTCAGACATGAGTTGTGCGATCTGCTAGTCTACCATGCTTGGCTCTGATACTAAACTATTATGGTCTCAATTTCTTGAGTGTGTAAACAAGGTAGACAAGTTCAAATTGTTAAGGATACTCTCTTGAGACAAGTACCTTAGCTCTCTGCTTCCCTTGTTCCTGTTTCTCTATCCTATTTTGGAGAAGAGTGCTTGAAACAATGAAAGCTAATTAGGAACACAAGTGTTTAATTCGAGGGTAAGCCAAAGCTTGAAATCCAAATAATCCATGGCTGTTACATTATCCCCACTCTTGATTTATAGACTCCTACCTCTATTCAATAACTAACTCCACAAGAATAGTTCCACACCTAACTCCCCTAAAGACTAGGACTTGATGACTACTTCTTAACAGACTTTGTCTACTACTCGTTGCAAGACTCCCACAACACCCAAATGGCTACTTCTTAATAAACTTTGTCTACTACCTGTTGCGCGACCACAACACCCAATTGGCTACTCTTCCAAGCCCCTAGAGGCTTTATCACATTAAAAATTAAGATGCATAACATCACTATGGGGATCCAAACCACCCCTCTTCTTCCTGTTGACCATTGAACATGTTACTATAGAAACCCCATTAGGTATCTCTTTGAAGCAAGGTCTCATGGTTGCTTATAAATTCTGAACTTTACTTGATGAGTCTTTAGCTCAAATTGGTATAGCACTAACATGAGCATGTCTCAAGCATGCTTAAGGGGATGATGGTTCGAATCAATCAAAACCTTTTTTTGTTCAATGGTTCATATCATAGTCGGTTAAGTCAAATATCCACACAAAACAATAGTGTTGATGATGTGTCGACAGTGAAAGATCATTTTATGGAACAAAATCGAAAAAGATCACTCACGAAATGGAATTGCAACTATATGCAACCTTAAAATAAAAATTTATTAAATTTAATTTATTTAATAACCATGCCTCTAACATCTTTACCCTTAGCCATAAACCTCTTTTCCTTAGCTGCAATTTTGCTCTACGAGAGTGATCGTGCAATGGTAGTACTTTTCAAGATCACTCTTACAAAACAAAATTGCAACTAGACGCAGCCTTATGCTTTTCACATGCTTTGATTATCTTATTGGATTTCATAATCCTTGAGTTTTTGAAACATTAAAATATGTAACGAGGCAATTTCCTAATCCCGTCATGGAAAAGTGATTCTGAGATGGTAGTACTTTTTCCTAATCTCGCTCTGTAAAAGTGATCTTGCAAACTTTTATTATTTTATAAGATTTTAGTATTATTTGAGTTTTTTTTAGTAAATAATAATCTGAGTTTTTGAAACATCCAAATATGTTTCTAGGAAATTTCCTAATCCTTTTTTTCAAAAGTGATCTTGAACTTTGATTATTTCTATTGTATTTCATAATCATTCAAAGTTTTTGAAACAAGGCAATTTTTGGATCTCACTCTGAAGAAGTTATTCCGAGGTAGGAATGATTTCCTGATTCTGCTCTGCAAAGGTGATTATGTATGCTGTTGATGTGTCAACAACACATGCTTTGATCATTTTATTGGATTTCATAATCATTCGAGTTTTTAAAACATCAAAATATCTAATAAGGCAATTTCTTGATCACTCTCTTAAAAAGTGATCTTGAGGTGATTTTTTTTTTTCAACAGTATAAATTTTATAAATATAGTGTGAGCAAAATGTCATTCACATAATTATTGGTTGTAGTGGTCAGAAGTGATTTTTAAAAGGTATCTTAACATTGTTTTTGTTCTTGGAACATTTTGAAACAATTTTACTAAACACTCTTCCACTAGAACATTCTCACAATGCATAATCGAAAAGAACACTATTGTGAAAATTTTCCTGAAATATAAGTGCAACCACATAGCGAGCAAGAAGGCGCATTGAAAACAAAGGAGTGATGAAAGAACCAACTATCAACATATCCTAGCAGATTGTAACCCTGAAAAGGGGAAGAAACTGAACACGCCAGAGCAAATAATTCATCATTGTTAGTTCAAAAGACAGTTGAGGAGAGACTTTCGCTGAACTAATGGCGAGGTAGTGGCCAAATTTGCACTCATAGCAGTAGAAAGTGATGTCATGAGTGAGTTGCAAAAAGTAGAAGGAAAAGGGCTCATTGGAGTGCTTTGGCTCTTAATACCATGTTAATGTCTCTCATCATCTTGTTAATAACAAGACATTGAGAGCACTCCAAGACATTACATATATATAGTCTGATGAAATGTAGTGAATCAAGATTAGATTATAGACTAAATACATATTGGACATCTAATAGAGGACACTATGCCATAGCATGAGAGATGGATACAGCTAGACAGAGAGTAGTGCTGCTTGTGTGTGTGTGTGTCATTATACTGAATCATGAGTCCAGATCCTCTCTTGGATGCAGGAGGATAATTAGGATTGAAATCCTCTACGGTGGTAATTCTTGGTGGAGGCTGACGGAGGGTTCGTGAGATGGCAACACGTGTATGGTGGATTGTCACCTGTGCCAGTCTGATTCTTGGTTTTGGAAATGGACCAGGTTGACCAAACCCTATTGGATCCCCCAGTCATAGGAGAAGATGCTTACGACGTTCCTCGATGGAGGAAGGTTTGACAATCCAGACACCATAGTTGGAGATGGCCATAGGGAATCTCGTGATTGGGAGAAGCTCTGATGCATAATTGGAGTCATCATCTTTAGAGATGGCACCTGAAGTGGAATAAGAAGTAGACAATGAAGAGAGGATGCGATTGAGGTGACTCGTAGAAACACTCCTCCTCTTCTTCCTCGTCCCCTACCTTGCTCATCATTCGGGCGTTCCCATCGGAGGAGTCAAGAGTGAGTTGTTGGCGATGGAGGGAGATTAGATCGATTTGGACTGAGAGAAGAAGAAGAAGAAGAAGAAGAAGAAGAAGAAGAAGAAGAAGAAGAAGAAGAAGAAGAAGAAGATGTGAGGGTTTTGCTTCCTCAGAATAGGAGAGAGTAAGTAGGGAGAAGAAGAAGAAGAAGAAGATGTAAAAAAGGGATCCAATAGTGTTCTACATCCTCTACATTTTAGGGGGTTTGGATGATTCGATCCATTTCCAAAACCAAGAATTAGATTGACATAGGTGATGATCTAATACACGTGGCATCAGCTACATGTTGCCATTGCACGTACCCTCTGCCAACCTCTGCCAAGAATTACTACCGTAGATGATTTCGATCCTCCTGCTATAGTAGTTAGATGACACGTAGTAAAGGGGAAACTGGGAACCTTTGCTCCCTTTTCCTTCTTTCTCTTGTTTTGGTTTTTTTTTTCAAGGGATTATAGGAGTGGGCCTTACCTGTTGTTCCTTCTTCCCTAAACTGATGACCAAAGGAAGAGGAACACATTTGACTATTTTGAAACCACCCTACCCTTCCTTCTCTGCTCCCAACACGCTGTAACTCCTCCCTCCTCTGTTCCCGCCTAGAAACACCTCCCATCTCTCCATTGAAATCCTGCGAACCCCTACCCCTTTACTGCCTCTACAACTCCTTCTGCCCCACCCTTGTCCCAGCCTCCTGTGAAGAGGATCCTGGTTGTGGAAGGTTAAAATAAAAAAGGGTTAAAACAGAAGTAGTTTTGGTAAATAACTATTGTTATAACCGTGCCCTAAAATTTTCTATTTTAAATGTACAGATGAGGCACCAGAGGACATCGGTACCAATGAGTACTGGGTAGCAACTGTATTTTGTCAAGAAGGGAAGGAGGACCCCACCTGTACCTGCTATCCATGCACCAATAACTAGAAGGGGTTCCAGGTACAGAAGAAAAGGTTAGTCAAGCCCTCACACTTCACGGGAAAATCCCTGAGCTTTAATAGTAAAATGTACTAAGAGGTGGCGCCCACACACTGGAAACACCTTGAGATGGCCCCATTAAATTTAAGGATCCATTTCCACACAAAGGGGACCAATTTAGCCTTCACTGGTGAACACCTCTGATGAGTATATAAGCCAAAACAAGGTTATTTGGCCGTGGGGCCCGAGCCCTCGCACCCATGCACCTCAAACCACCTCCATCGGTTAGTGTAACCTACTAAAGGATGGAGGTAAGAATGAGTGACAACCCATTATTTTGACAAAAATACCTTAGGCAACTTAAGCCTTTGTTATTTATTTCTCCACCTACCAAAGAATAAGAAGGAGAAAGATAGTAAGAGAAGAGAAAGGAAGGGAGCTAGGTTTTCATCATTTGAGGTAAGACCATTCTCTACCCCTCTCCACACACACGCGCCCCTCTCTCCCTCACTTTTTCACTCTCTATTGAGCGAATGGAAACCCCCAATCGATTCTCACCTCCCCACTTCTCAAAAATACTAATTGGGAGGGGAATTTGGTATAGGAGACTTATCCTAGCAAGGTTGGTGCATCAATTTAAGTTTTTGAACCTTCCTTTAGGAAATCCCACCTTAAACCCCAATTTAGGCAACTAAACCCTAGAACAATGAACCTTGCTCAAATCCTCTATAGCTAACCATTCTAATCCAAAACTAGGTTGGGGAAAATGGAATTGGGCACATGAATTGTGGCTTGGAGTGATCACATAATCCATTGGTGGTCACTACATGAACCCTAACTGATTTTCCCCAATTTTGGTCACCCTAGACTTGTAAATTAGGGATTGGTATATCTTGAGACTCTATATTGAAATAACTCACTAATTGCACTAAACTCCAGCAACGTGTAGTATGTGTGAGGGTGCTTTACATGTAAACCAACATTGGAATCTCAAGACCTAACTTGTAAACTATACAAAATAGGGAGAAATAGAAAATGGGGATAGAAATGGCACTACACATGGAACCACACACACACCAAAGTAAAGGGACCCATATAACCTGTGGAGCAAATTTGGGTAGAGAAACCTCAGTTCTTGCTTCATGGGTCGATGGTCATCGAAGGATGGACATTCATCGGTAAACCTACCAATAGGGTGTTCTTGAACTCATTTAGTTTAAACATATACCTTAGGGTCAAAATCCCCTATAGTTGACTAATTTGCTTTAAAACCCTATGTATCATAGGAGAAGAACTGAGAAGTGATGGAAGCACACGACACAAGATCGTCTACTGTATACCATCATCTAGGACTCAAGGTGAGGGGATTTGTGTGACTTTTATGGAATGTTTATGTTATAATGCATACGTGGATGAGCATGTCATTTGCATATTATAAATCTATTCTTTAATTGAATGTGTATATTGCATAATGATATGAGTTGTGGGTGCATGTGTGTGTGTGATTGGGATGCAGCATGGCCAAGGTTGTGGGAGATTTCGATTATCGAGATTGTGGGAGATATCGGTACTGCATGTCTAGGGTGTGAGTGCATGGGGGGTATCGATAAATGGGATGCTGCATGGCCGAGGTTGTGGTATATTTCGGTTACCGAGGATGTGGGAGATACCAGTATTGCATGTCCATAGAGTGAGAGGCCATGTGGTCATGGTTGTGGGTGCAACATGGGCGAGGTTGTGGGACATACCGGTGACCGAGGTCATGGGAGATATCGGTACCGCATCCCCAAGCATGATGACCTTATATTTGTAATGTGATATGAACCATGATAGAATTCATTAGGTTAGGATAACCACCATGGTACTACAATCCTTGCCAATAGGGGTTTACGTATTAGCTAATCCAACCATCCATTGGACCGAGGTTGGGAAAATTTTTGGTGATCGAGGTGGAGGGTACCGGCGTCGTGACAAACCTATCACGCAATGTATGATTCAATGATGTGGTTTATATAGGGGATTATTAATAGGGGTTTGCGGGGTTGACCAATGGGTTTTCTGGGACCTGCAGGCTCTTGACTCGCAACTAATTTGTATCCTTGGGGATCGATAAAGGACATTCGTGATTGGGGATAACAACTATGTTGCAGTAGCACTGATATCCACTATGGACTTAGAATCTATTGACTTGGTTTGTTTCCCAATAATCTGGTTCATGTCATTGCATTCATCTTGTTGGGATTGAGCATTTATATTTTCCTTTTTTCATTTTATGAATTGTTATGATTGCTTGTGTGTTACCCCTCACTGGGCTTTATACAAGCTCATCACCCTCGTTGCTTCCCATTTTTAGATGTGATTCAAGAAACCATCTGAAGTATGTGGCTAAGGAGCCGGCTTTCTATAAAGGTGACCTCTGGGATGAGGAGCTAGCTATGCACGAGGACAGTTGCGTATGTGACGACTGTGCAATTGGAGCACGCTGAGAATAAGAGTATCATCTTCCATTTTGATTCTTTTTGAACTTATTAGATATAGCCCTAAGGGCATAACTGTAATTAATACCCCATTGTGAAAACATTATTTTTTGGTAAATATGGTAAATACTATTAAACTTCACCAGTTGTATATATTTGATTATTATTATATATGTGGTCGTAGAATCATTTTATAGCTTTATGAACTTAAAGTACTGCATCGTGGATCATGGATAGATTGCAGACATGTGTGTGTGTCCATGTCACCAGCCTTCAAGTGAGTGGAGGCGGGATGTGACAACTATAGTTAAGACATCGAATTAAGAAAAACATAGAAGGCTAGAAAAAGGAAAGCACCAAAGAGGCCATATCCCCATAAAAGATTAGCATTCTTTAACTCATCTCACTTAGATGTTAGAAGTCGTAGGAAAAATCAGAGGTCAATATCTCAATCGCATTTTGATTTAGGCCTTAGCCAAGATGAGATAAATCACTGAGATTTATGAAGCTGGGAAGATCTGAGATCATCACATCATCACAGAGAGTTTGGAGGTCCCCTTTTAGAGCTGGCACTCGTCCCATGGTCTCTCTCTCTCTCTCTCATTTCTCTTGCAAGTTTATTTCTGAAATTCCAAAGATCTAGTAGAATAATTTCTTGTTTTATTTTCTTCATTAGAAAATTTGACTATCCAGATTTCAGTCGATTTAATTTTTGAAATTTCCTGGCAACATCTTATTTTCTGCTATCTATGTTTTATTTTGCTCGATGGATTCATTATCTAATATTTTTCTTTGTTGTTGAGCAGGTCATTGCAGCTAGATGCGGGGGAAGTTGATACTGTCAAATTATTACGTGTATGCCATGGATGGCTAAGAGTATAGTAGTAGATTTTAGTATATTATTTAACATTGGTTATTTTTTTAGTTATTTAGTTATTGATAGATTGTTGTGTGATAGAGTAGGGGGTGTTGATCTATTGTGTAAAGTTGTGGGAAGAATGAAATGTGGTGTAATGGTAGCTATTTCAGCCCTATTTATAAGCAAAAGTAAAGGAATGCAGATAGATGTTGAAATCTCAAATTATCTCAAATGAGAGGAGGTAGGCTTCCTCCCCCAAAGCTAGATGTTATAGCTTCTTCTGTAAGGCCAAACCACCTTTGTTCTCTCTTATTTCTTCTATTTCCATCTTCTTCTTTTCTCTCTCTCTCTCTCTCTCTTATTATTTATTTTTCTTTTACCCCCTATTTTCTCTTATCTCCCTTTGTGCGCACTAATAGAAGTTTAAGGGAATGATTGGTCTGAAAGAATTCTTTTAGGATCAAGATGACTTATCATTGAACAAATATATAATATAATATTGAATCTAATTAATACATACTCAGATATATCTAAGGATTAAAGTATTGATATTGTATTGAAGAAGTACTCCACAAGCATTAATTTTTCTATGTTGTTCAATCTTCTTCTCCAAAGCTTTCCTTCTTGTCAGTCTTGTCTACTCCACTTTCTATGTAAATTGTCAATTGGTTACAAGGGTGTTGATTTTCTTTATATAAATGGGGAGTAGGGACTAACCATGAGATAGAGTACAAGTGGGACCATCCCATAATAGGACCCAATTATAAGTAGACTCATTGATCTTGACACTTTAAGGCGGTTACTGAAGCTCATATTAGGAAATCATTCCTGATTGGGCTTCATCCAACTAAGCCTACCAAACAACACCCAACTACTAATCCGACCCCACACAATGACTGGTACTGGCCTAAACATAAAAAAAGTTACAGGGCTGAGTTGGCTTGAAAGTGAGAGGGAGAGAAGTCGCCCCCCCTCCCCCCAATGGTGGCAGCATTGATTATAACACCATTCGTCACAACACTGAGATTAGACCAAATCACATGATCCAACCCAGGAGCTTGTCTAATCCCTGCCTTGGTGACGATGGGCCTGCCATGAGTGTAGCGCAACAACGATGACCTTAGCTACTGCTTGGAGCTCCTCAACCTGACAATAATGGTGGGATGAGTGCGGCTAGCATAATGTTGATCACCAACAAAGGTGGGAAATTTGAGATAGATATGCACTCGAATTGGCAATGGTTGTAGTCGTAATGTAGGTATAAAGGGTTTCATGATGTAGCCATGAGTGGAATCGTAAGATTGCAAAGGGGTGGCAGTTGTAGGGCAGCTGGCAGGGTGGGGGAGGAAGAAAAGAGGGGGTGGATGGTTTATAGAGGAGGGAGACGGTTGGGGAAAATAAGGAACGCACTCGAAATATAACTTGGCCATACCTCAAATATAACATTTATAAAACGTGAAGTGGCCAAAATATGAAATTTCAAACGTTAGTTATCCTAAGTGTAATTTCTACAAATGTTGGGTACCTGAGGTATCATTTTAAAAAACAAACTGTTATCTTCTCTCCTCTCTTCTCTCTTCTCTCCTTCTCCTCTTCCTCCGACTCCTCCAATGAATATTGATAATCCTTAGAGACTAGGTTTTCCAATGAAAGATGGGCCTTGATTCAATGGGGAAATGGAGGTCTCTGCAACTCCCTCTACCCCCCCCCCCAACCCCCAATTTCCCCACTCCCAATTTCCTGAAGTTCCCAAAACTTCTCAATCCAAATCAATCGTTTCTTGCAACTCTTTTATCTTCTTCAACAACCATTGAACCTACTGTTCATTCTAGTTTGGTGGTGGCATGCCCTACGACGAACATGTTGAATGATGTTAAGTGCCTGTTCTGTCAATGGTATTGGAAGTCATCCTTGGCCACGACCTGGAGGTCGGTCATGCCATCTACTAGCCATTGGAATGATGATAAGTTACAATTGAGATGAGAGTAGGGGAGAATAAGTCAGAATTGGAATGGAGAGAGAGAGAGAGAGAGAGAGAGAGAGAGAGAGAGAGAGAGAGAGGATAGAGAATGTAGATGAGGAAAAGCTGTTTGGTCATAATAGTCATGTCTTATCTATTGCTTACATTTCTTAACTACACATCCACCAAAATAACTTCTCATTTAGAATCCCACTTCCACTAAACTATCTCACAATGTAACAACAAAGTAACTACTCCCTACTTCTCAAGTAAATACACCCACATCTACTAACTATATAATTATATACTATGCAATAAGATGTAAGCACTCCTTACACGTAGGTATGTGGACAGCGCCCAAACATTCCAAACCTCTTAGAACCATCCTTGGATAATTACCCCACCCCTTAGTACCACCCTTATATTCCTCTTCTTTAAGTTCCTCCTCGTCAGTCCTGTACTCCTCTATTAGAAATAGTTGCTTACACCAGTGACCTGGGGTGAACCATTCATTACAATTGTAACACAATCCTTGATTTAGCCTTTTTTGCATTTATATCGATGACAGACGAGTGTATTGGCATAGTGGATTCGGCCATAACTGATGTGGTGTTGTTGGCTTGCATCTTGGATTAGAATAATCTGGCCAAGCCAATAGCGTCTGATACAGTGGTGGGGTAGACCGCCTTAACATTGAGCCGAATGGTCTCCTTAAGACCACTTACAAATAGACTGACTTGTTATGCTGTTGTTAGTCCTTGGTGGTCAACAACCTCTCGAACTGACTTTGGAATTCCTTACACTACCCCCTTCCTATAGTTTCGCAAGGTCTGCAAAGAAATCCTCATATTGGGTCAGAACAAAGTGAGTATGGAGACCTTCCTAGAGAAGGTGCCAAGTGACAAATTCTCCTTGCTCCTTAAGGAACTGGGCATCTCCTTATAGGTGGTAAGCCGCCATTGGAACTTCATCTTCTCGGGGAGTACGTTGAAACTCGAAGGATTGCTCTGCTCACATAATCCAACTTGTCGGATCCACAAATCCATCATTCCGTGGAAATTCCAGCTTCATATATTTATATATGGTAAGTCCCCCATTGTCGCTGTTCCCTACAGACTGGTCAAGGTCGTCGTGAATGACGAAGTGCTCCTCCCATGTTTGATCGACGAAGGTTGCATAGTTGTTGAACCTTGTCGTTAAGGACTGGAACATATCATGCATCTGTTTCAGAACCCTCTCTTGGTTGGTTGTGAGGTTTCCAATTTGATTGAAAATGCTGCCCGTCAGCCATCTCTGGCTTTGATACCAAGATGTTACGTGCTTGTCTGACAATGGCATTGGAAGTAATCCTCAGCCATGGACCGAAAATCAGCCACACATTTGTTTGAGGATCCTCTCTTGGTTGGTTGTTTGGTCATAATAGTCATGCCTCATCTATTGCTCAGATTTCTTAAATACACATCCATCAACCCACATCTAAATAACTTCTAATTTAGAACCACACTTCCATTAAACTACCCCACAATGTGATAACAAAGTTCCTACCAGAAAAAAGAAAAAAAGAAAAAAATGTGATAACAAAATAACTACTCCCCACTTCTTAAGTAACTACATCCACATCTACTAGCTTTATAATTATATACTATGTAATAAGATATATGTAACCACCCCTTACACGTAGGTATATGGCTCGATGAAATTTAGCTATTGCCCGGGAAGTAGTTGCAACCCCTGTGGCAGCCAAAGAAATGGAATCTAAAAAGGTATTTTGAAAAATACCATAACCTAAGAGGGTAATTGTGAATCCTAGGGGAAAGTGAATTATTCTATTTCTTTGGGTGCCAACCAAGTAAGTTTTTTCCGTGGGTAGCAACCTAACAAATAACCATAAATATGCATTCATTAATGTCAGGATCCCATAGTTTTTGCATTCCATTCGAGTCCAGTGAATCTTCACGTAAGTGAAGTGAGAGTTTCAATTACTTATGCTAGATTTTTGATACGTCTTTATCTTTTAACGAAATATTTAAAAGGTTAATAAAGATTTCTAAATATTCTTAAGGTTTAAATAAAAAAAAAACAAATTAAGAATCCCAACAAAAAGGGAAAGTGTATTCCCCTTTGATTCTGCCAGTAATCTCATTCCTATTAAAATACTAAAGATTATCTTTTTTTTTTATTTTTTATACCCTTTCTCTCCTCCTTTGATTCCTTTGGTAATCTCATTCTTATTAAAGGATAACTTTTCCACCCAAAAAAAATTAAAGGATATCATACTTGTCCGTTTTCGTTGATTCTTATTTTATTTATTTATTTAAATTTTAGGAATATTAAAATAATTTAATCAATCATTTAATTATTCCATTAAAAGATAAACATGTATCAAGATTTTAACGTAAGTGAACTAAGAGGGCCACTGGAATTCACCGAATCCATTCTTTATCATATCCATACGTTGGAATCAGTGGGCACATACGTGACAGTATCGAGAAGGAAACCCTGCACAAATCACGTGATATTCAGACGCTCCTCTCTTTGGATTTACTTCAGTTTTGGTTATCCCATGCAATCTAAAACTCCAAACTAAGTAAGCGACAAGAAGTCCCAACTCTCGAGACACCTCTTTCTCTTCTTATCCGACACAGCCCCGCCCACCGTCTCCTTTCAAATCAGATATTTTCTCTCCCCCAGCCCACACAAGTTAAGCCGCCTTCAATTTCCTGAATGTACGAGGAGCAAGATGACCTCTCCTTGCACGTTCGTTTTAGGACGCTTGGAATATCACTAACCGGATACCTCCTCAGCTACCATCCACTTCTCTCCCTCTCTCAGTCCTACGCTACTGCTCTTCCTCTATTTTGGAACTTGGAAGTCAAGTAGGCGTCTAGGCTTCAAGGTCACAAGACTCACAACTACCTCATTAGAAATTTAAACGTAAATAAGCCGACTTCGTCTAATCTTCATTGGAGATGAAGTTAGCATCTTAACAAGGGTTACCGAAACAGAAGTCCCACGATATAGGTCTATATGTCTAGACAGATATTTGCCCTCTCTCTCTCTCTCTCTCTCTCTCTCTCTCTCTCTCTCTCTCTCTCTCTCTCTCTCTCTATATATATATATATATATATATAGGGTTTTAAGCAAAACAGATACCTGAAGTTTTTTATCTTCGTGCATGACAGAAACATGCAGAGTTCCATTAATAGTTAGGGTTTTCCTTTTAGTTGTGTTTGAGGAGTGAGAAGGGAGAGGTGGAAGTAAGTCGGGTTTGAGGGGGCAACCGGATCGGATAAGATAGAAATGGGTTAATGGGGAGAGAATGAAAGTATCAAGGGGAATTTACCATCACTCCCCTACACTTGGCCTATATTTACTAAAACTCCCCTACCTTTTACTTTTTACTGATACTTCCTTGCTTTTCGATTTTTATATCTCTTTCTCTCCTCCTCTTTTTAAATGCTTAGATTATCTTTCCTTTTCACTTGTAACTTATTACATTCTTTTTCAAATTGATTGGTTCAAACATGGTTTGAACTAAACCACTAACAAGTTTTATCTCATCTAATCATCAAGGATATTATAAATTCAAAAAAGAATAATTTTGTATCCAATCTATATCTATATCGGTATCATATGTTCCAATCGGGTGCTACACATTTTTTATTTTTTTAATCCTTAGATTGGCTGAGACCGATACTAATCTAATACCGATAAAAAAATAGATTGCTAAATTTTTTATGATGGATGAGATAAAATATAATAATAATAATAATAATAATAATAATAATAAACAAACAGCATCCCTAATGATTGGATGAGACAAAATAAAATAATAATAATAATAAAATAAATAATATATTTAAGGACACATCAACTATGTCAATATCATTGATGATTGGATGAGACAAAACTTGTAAGTGATTTATTTCAAACCATATTTTAAACCAATCAATATGAAAAAAAAGTGTAATAGGTTACAAGTGAAAAGGAAGGGTAATATGAGTATTTAAAAAGAGCATGGGAGAAAGAGATGTAAAAATAAAAAAGTAGGGGAGTATCAATAAAAAAGTAAAAGGCAGGGGAGTTTTAATAAATATAGGCCAAATGTAGGGGAGTGATAGTAAATTTCCCAAGTATCAATTGAAAGCAATTGAATCTGTTATTGCCATGTGTCATGCAGATAGGTAGAGTTGGAGGAGAGTTGGGCGATGCCCGCATTGGAAGGGAGTTGAATCCAAAAAGAAATGTTGATTAGAGGGTGCCAATTGGTACAGTTTACTGAGAAAAAGAATGCATTCTCAACACCAAAATCGTATCAAGTCGATTTGGTTTTGGAACGGTTCTTTATTCGGTTTTCATAAGTAATAGATGGCATGATTTTTATTAGATTTGAAAATTTAGACACTAAGATACATATGGAAAAAAGGGTTATGTCTAGGCATTCCTTCTGCCAGATAAGCAGGGTTCTTTCTCCATATATTGTGATACATAATATATAATTGGAAGAGGTTGGGCATGCCGTCAGCTTTCGGTTAGCTAGTATAGTATACACCAATCATAGGGTTGGACACAAAGGGCAACGGGAGGAGAGAAGATGACACATGCTGGGAACAACCTTTTCCCATAGGCTTCATTTGTTTCCCCATGGAAAATTTTCCATGTAAAATTTTACAGTAAAATTGAATTTTCCAGCGTTTTTTTTTCAATTGGGAAAATTTTCATCATGGAATTTTTTTTCCAAAATCGATGCATTTATTGGAAAATGCCCCAACAAATTTTACCATTAAAATGGACGTAAAATGCTCGTAAAACACTGCAACTCTGCCTGATAAAATTGAAAGACTCGATAAAACCAAAAGAAATAGAATCAAGGACATCTCTTCCATTATCTTCCTTGAAGGTTTCTCTACCATCATCTTCCCCGATAGTGTGTCGGCGACCTGTTGCAAGGCTATCCTCTCTTGCTCTCTTCATCTCTTCTTCTCTCCTTCTCCCTCTTGTGATCCCCCTCTCTTAGTCACAACTTTGTAATTTGAAATTCCCATTCAAACTCTTCATCTATAAGACAGATCTAATCATACTCGTTAGTATTATTAGCTTCAGAGAGGAGAAAGATCAGAAGAAACTATCAGAGATGGTGGGGAGCCCTAGTGAAGGAATGGTTTATCAAGGCAAGGTACTCTGGATCAATTTGCAAAAGAAAGAGTCGGTACTCCCACCAAGGAAGTGGTCTGTGAAGAAACTGAAATGAAAAGGGTTATGATGTTGGAGTTTGGAATCGTCCTATCTACTGTTGTATGCAAAGAAGAGACATGTTCTTACAGCGACTAGAAGCCGCCAATTTGTAGTTGTAGATTATGCCCGCATGATATTGGATAGAATGCTCGAGAGTAAAGTTACATAACATCTTATCAGACGTTAATTGTTTGATTAAACGCCAAACAGAAATTTGACAGTAGAATAGTCATGAAAGAAGGTGAAGGCAAATGGGAGCCTTCTTTGATCAGCTTGACTAGAAGATATCTAAGAGGTGTTGGGTCATTGTTGCCTCAAAGGCTCAAAGTATTTTGAAATGCAGCAAGTGTACGCCTGCAAGCTAGTTGATGTACTTGTCCTACCAAGAGCACCTGCGACAATATAGTACTATCCAGAAGCTTGGAGGTGCAAACGTAGAAAAAGTTGTTTTTTTTTTTTTCTTATTTATTTATTTAATTTTTTGGTGGTAAAGTGTACAAAAACTGTTCATGCCTTAAAGAGACCAGACTTCTTGATCCAAATTTTGAATCTGTAACATCTCCACGTTAGATGCTCTGCCCATTGTAAATATGTCACAGTTTGCATGAAAATTTCTTCCCACCTATGTGGTCATAGACTACAATCTTCAATGAAAGATGATTAGCAGGTCTGGGCAGCCATAGTTATAGCATCTTCCCTTCCCCTATATGGTTCAATGATATTTTACTTTCAATTTTACCTCTTGAAAACAAACATTGGAAAATTGTCACTCATGTAAAATTTTTCGTATAAAATTTTTCATATAAAATTTTCACATGTAAAATTTTACGCATAACATTTTACATCGAAACAAACAGAACCTATATAATTATCATGGGAGATGGTTCCCAGGTAGCATATAACCTTCTACACATGCAAAGGCCAATGGAAGCATGTACAAAAGCATCAACAAAGGTGGAATTCCCACCTTTTATAGGGGTAGGAAGATCATTTTCCCCCTCGATGTCTTGGCACAGAGTCACGCTGCCTTTCAGACTTCTTTTTCACAATTATTATATAGGAAAAAGAAAGCTACCCGCTTGTGCGTGTCTATGCCTAAGTGTGGCATTCTATATCTATATATATATATATATATGTGTGTGTGTGTGTGTGTGTGTGTGTGTGTGTGTGTATTTGGTTTTGATACCATTTGATTTGTCCGAATGACTTTGCCTTATACACTAAAATTCTGTACCATACCGAAGAAGATTTCTTTTCTAGGTATTGAAATCATACCAATCCTTCTTTGATTCACTCTGATGTGGTTTTAAATGTTCAGTTTCGATACCAAATTAACACCCTTAAATGAGAGAAAGAAAGAAGAAGAAGAAGAAAGAGAGAATAGGTGAGATGTGGTTGTGAGGAGGTATCCGGTTTTTTCTCCTTACACGAGTCCAATAATTAGCACCCAAGGAGAGTTATCTTCCTTCCCCGTACGCTGAGCTAACCCGGACTCGAATCCAAATTCCAAACAGTATCGAACAGATTGCTGTCAGATTTGTGAAGATATTTCCTATATTTAAGCTCCCAACTACAGTGAGCAGTGAACACTGAAACGATTTTACAAAAAAAAGAAAAAGAAAGAAAGTGAACACTGAAACGACCTCTCCGTGGAGGAGATCATGATGGGTCGCTACCATAGCCATGAGATGTCTCCAAACCAGTGCGGGTCGACCCTAGTCCAAACCATCGACGCACCCATCTCTCTGGTATGGTCCCTTATCCGACGCTTCGATAACCCACAAGTCTACAAGCGATTCATCAGGAGCTGTTCCATCTTGGATGGCAATGGTGGCGTCGGTAGCCTGAGAGAGGTGAAACTGGTGTCGGGTCTTCCTGCTAAGACAAGTAGGGAGAGGCTGGATGTGCTAGATGATGATTCTCATGTTATGATCTTTAGTATAGTTGGTGGGGATCATCGTCTCATCAACTATCGCTCTACCACCACTGTTCATGTAATAGAAGAAGAAAAGCATGACCATAATGAGATTGGGAAGACGGTGGTGATTGAGTCTTATCTGGTTGATGTTCCTATGGGGAGTAGTAAGGAAGATACGTGTCTGTTTGCTGATACTATCATAAGGTGCAACCTTAGATCCTTAGCTCGTATCACAGAGAAGATGGCTTCTGTTCAGAATGGTGAATCTTCGCGTACGTGAATGTTCCTACTCCGTGGATATGATATCTATTAAATGAGGAGAGAAAATAAATGTTATATCCACAGACCAGGAACATTCAAGCACGTGAAGAGTTACCGTACTTGCTTCTATCTATAAATAATAGTAGTCTTAACTACTGGTTGTATAGTTTTAGAAACGGTGGACCCAGCTGGTTCTTTTTCTTTCTCTGGTTTGATTCTGGTTTTGGCTATTTTGCTGAGCCAAATAAAGATGGTTTGGATAAATCTTTTTTTTTTGGAAATCCCGCAATGTCCAGACATGCATCCTAATACATGGATGTATACCCTCAAGTCTCTCAACTATTAGATACTTGGTTGGGTGCCCAATGGGCTGGAATAGATCTTGTTTCACCACAGTTTTGATATTGTACCATGTTGGTGGAGGCATTGTGTTGATTATTGTCTGTAAGGACTTGTTTTGTATGAATCGGACCAAATCAGTTAACTCATGATAACATTGTAAACAACACCTATTTTACAACCAAGTGGTTTTTGATAATAGTTCTGCCAGCCTATTAGAAAATATTACTCTCTGTTAGCTCACCAGTCCTATCAGAATATATTTGGGCTCAGCCATGGGTGAAATGACCAACACATCTCTCATCAAAATTGGGAATTCCTTCTCTGTTGATGCTTTCACAAAATCCCATTGATCCTTACTGTAATACCCCACCTATGCATGTGTATGGGATTTTATGGGGTGTAATAACATATTAGTATTAATAAATATAATTATTATATACTAATAATTATCTTCAACAAATGAAATTGAGGAAGGCGGTTAGAAGAGATGAGAGAAAGAAGGGATAGAAAGCCACGTAAGGAGGTGATGGCTGGGTTTGTAAGTAAGGAGGTGGTGGCGTTTGTAAAAAATAATAATAAAAAAAAAGGGGCGGTTACAACTCCATAGTATAGAAAAAGAGAATTAAAGAAAGAAGGGAACAGTGAGTGAATAAACCGTAGGAAAAAAAAAAAGAGAAAAAGAGGGAAATCGGAAGTAGAAGGAAGAGAGAATTCAGGTAATGTTTTTTTTGATTGATTAATTGGAGAGAGAGAGAGAGAGAGAGAGAGAGAGAGAATGAAACCGATTGGGTTTCCTTATAGTGGGAAGCTCTTAGAAAATAGAAAATAGGGACCAAGTCCATACACGTGTGGAGACTTGGAGAATGGATTAAATAAATAAATTATTAATTAATATTTAAGGAGGAAAAAGGGAGGGGTAGATTTTATGTCAATTTACTAAATAAAATGGAATGCTAAAAGAATTGGAATGCTATGAAAGAAGGGCGTATTTAATTTTCAAATCCAAACTGTTCGCAGAAATCTCCAAGTTCTCGGAATCCAGCTTGTCTCTCTTTAGACAATTGTTTCTTAAGTTTAAGGTCTGTGCAGAGTTGAAGACCTTCATTGCATACCTCAGCAGCTAATTCCCCATATGTATATTGCTCAAAGGGAATAGTGCCATTATGCTTTGCCTTAAGTCTATACCTGACCTTTTGAGCAAATAAAGGAGGTAATCCAGAGAGAAATTTCTCTTTCCATATAGCATTATTACAATCATCTCTGGAAAAGACTTTAGCAAAGAAGACATCTCTATACCATCTATAATGAGATAGTGTAGGACATCGAAGATTCATTAATTGTTCTCTTGTTCGATCAGCTAGAATTTCAGCTGGTCCAACAAAGTGAAGAGTGATGGTGTAAACCAAAGTATTAACCGCATCTTCATGGTTAACATAAACAATTCGCTGGGCGTAATTGCCGTCAGCTAATTGTTCAGTCATCTGTTGCGGTACACTGGTTGTAGCACCGATTATCTGTTGTCTAACTTCTTCAGACAAGTAAAAGTCCCACCAACCACGGAGTTGGCCGGAAAATCCAGTTGCTATCATTTTAGCAACATCAGAATCGGATGAATGATTGAGCTTTGCAGCAGTGGCATACATTAACATCCGTTTCAGCACATTGATGATTTGATATTCAGATAAACCATCAATATTCCACTCGAAAATTGTATTACCATCGACCGGGAAACTGGAATTGTCCTTTTCAAGTTCGAATTGACAATCAGCTGGAGAAGGTCGAGGATAATAGTAATTTGTCTGAGCGGTAGGCATAACTTTTCGAGTTCTTCCCATGACTTGATTTAGCTGGGGAAGAGACTCAGGAACTGCTGCCTGATTAGGTAGCATAGATTGGAATTCTCTTTCTGCTGTTTCGATTTCAGAATCGGATAGATCAGCAAGAGAGAGGGTTAGAGCCTGACTGTCTTCTAGTTGTTTAAGGTTGTCCTTTGTGACCTGGAGTCTTTGGAGTCTAGTCACAATTTCATCAAGAATGGTAGACTCAGTTTTCTTCTTAGGAGGAATGGTCAGGACAGGAGGTGGTTTAAACAAGACAGACTGATTACTTCTAGTTTGAGAAGTAGACTCTTTAGGAGGAGTGCTTCTAGATTGAGAAGCAATGGTTGGCCAATCAAACTTGGTTGTCGTATGAGATGTAGATGGGGTATGTGGATGTAAAGAATTTACAATGGTCTCAATACGATCAGTTTGGTTGCCAATTGACTGGAGACAAAGATTAGTATAGTTATTTTGTTCAACAACATGACTAAGCTGAGTTTCAGTCAATGGTCTAGTATTCTGGCTGGAAGTCTTAATTGGCACAGCAAACTTCTGGTCACCTATTTTTAAGGCTTGAAAAGGGGGGTGAACAGAATCAATTTCTGTTCCTTTCTGAGAAGTATATGTGGTGGATATCTTCTTAATCTCACTAACCTGAGAAGTGTTAGAGGATCGATTTTCCAGAAGATACAGTTTTAACCACGAGAAAAAAGGAAGATTAATTTGGTGAGTTTCCATATGAGAAACCCATTTCTCATGAAGCATTTGTCGATCCGAATTAGAAGGATAATGTTCTTCAAAAAGTTTTCTTTTTCCTTCATTCTTCGGAGAACGGTATTCCTGGATAAGGAATCGTTTATTAATCTGGAACTTGGATTCTTCTGCCAAATGAAGCATCCTAATACCTGCTTCTTGCATATCAGAAGGTGTAGGAGAAGAAGAACCAGTTTCCTGATTAATAGGAGGCTGATATTGAGCCTGATAATGGTCTCTAGGAAGAGGACCATAGATAGGTTGATTAACTTGAGAAGGAGTACGATTTGTACCCTGCAGATTTATAAATCCATCATAATTCTCATTCCGAATTCTAGAAGTAGAAGCACGAGAAGGTGCTTGATACTGGGAGAAATCAGAGGAAGAAGAAAGTACAGAAGAAGTAGATCGTCTAGATTCAGTAGATCTACGATCAAAAGTAATTTCTACATCACCAGAAGGAAGTTGAGTGATGCATGATGGAGAAGTTTGTGTTGGTGGCTGAGGTTGAGCCACAGAAGTTAAGGTCCAAGAGTCTGGGAAGTTTATTTCCGACCATCTGATGCATCTAGGCACAAAAACATGAGATCTTTCAGAATTTGCCTGGAAACAGACGGTTTGACCTTTTGGATCTGCATACTTAGCATTAGGAGCACACGTTGTCATAGCCTTGTAATAGACACGATATATTATTGCAATATTTTGAGTACCAGGAAGAATATCGTATCCATACGTTTTTAAGGTAATAACAGCGCTTTTGAGAATATTTGGATCTGTGAGGGATAAAGGACGATTTGGTCTACTCTGAAAATAGACAGGTCCTTCACAGAGACTAGTTTCAATCGTACCCATCAAGGATTGATTAAAACTATTCATTCTAGCATCTCTTATAGCAGCAAAGACAACACTATTTATCCCTGGAAGAGTTAAGGGTTTAAGTGCGACTTGAATGAGGCCGATGTGGATGAACTTAAATCCACGCTCTCTATGCCTCTGAATCTGAGAGCTAGTCAAGAGTTGAATTTCCTCTTGATCAGAGGCAAAAGTATGGGTGCTTTCGCATGTCTTAATGACATAGTCACTATGGAATGCGAAAGTGCCTTTATGGTATACCTCAGTTTCAGGTACACGAGGAATGGTATAATTATTTATAGCAGCTTCAAGGTTACGAAAAACCACTTCTTCGATATTATGGACTGAATCTTGAGTCCTGCCGGATGAGCTAACTTCAGATGAAGAAGACCTTCGGGAACTGGAGCGAAAGTATGAAGCCATGCTATAGAGGTTCGAGTCAATAAGGGTTTCTGGTCACAATATCCTACTGTCAATCCCGCCTACTGTCAATACTAATTCGCCTTCAACGCCTATCTGCGGCAACACGGCTGAGTACGACTTGGGTGTAGGTCAATACGACTTGGGTGTAGGTCTATCAGACAAGGGTGAAACACTACCAACTTAATGGTCCTTACGACTTTGGCACCTGTTCTAACTTGGCTTTGATACCAATTACTACCAGGATCACTCCTATCAGAGTTTAGGCAGCAAGGGAAGCTAGAAGCTCATAACACTTGTTTCTTTCTTGTGAAAGCCTTAGGATTTCTAAGGTTTCTAACCTGTGTAGGGTGGAGAAGTGGTCTGGATCTTCAGCAAATAAAGAGATATAAAAATCTAAATATGCATAAGACAAATCAATTAAACTATCTATGAAAGCAATCTTCTCTTTTAATTTTTTAACAGCAAGCATAATACAAAAGAAAAGTACAATCAAAATGTAGTAGTATACTTACATTAAGACGTTGAGCTTGCAGAAGATGGAAGAAAACAACACTTGATTACAGACTTCTTTGAACACACTCACAAAGCACACTCAAAATGTTTACAGAACACTCAGAAAAACACTCAAAGAAAGATTTCTAAACTTAATAGAAAGCTTCGGTAATATTTTTCGGTGGTGTCCAAAGAAGAGAGTCTTCTCCTTTTATAGAGGGCGGACACCAAACTTCAACAAATTGTGGTTGAAAGATGCTGATGGGCCTTGATGGGGATGGCGTCGGATAGGCAATCAATCAACCAAAAGTGAAAGGTGAACAGCCTCAAGATAAGGTGTTTCTTTCAAAAGTGAGTACACCTAATAAGGTGTAAAGTCGTTGTCAGAAACTTGATAAGCTTCAGCCGAAAGATAATTTGTCGGTAGTCCACGTGTACGACTAAAATTAAGCCGTGAAAAGAATCTCTGGCATTCCACGTGGGTGAGACCCACTGTTTTCCAGAAGAGTCTTAGTGAGGTGAATTATTAAAGTGTCCACCAGTGACACTCACTATAATGCGCTTATAGTGCTGCGTGACGCATGCCAAGACGTCAGTCTGGCTCAGGTGGCACTAGGTGTGGATGCTTGACACCTGGCAAGTATCAGAAGGGCATGTCTGATAAACATGGCACTGGGTCAAGGTGCAAAGAGACCTCTTGAGAAACCCTCCCGGGGTTTTTTTTTTTTTTTAGCGAGACAGCGAGGGGGAGTCAGGACGCTGTGCATAGTCAAAATTCGGATCAGAAGGAGGACGAGTGGAAGAAGAGGAAGAGGTAGAAGAGGAGGCAGAGGCGGCCTGAGGATTAAAGTCGATAGCAGTAAGGATGCGTTCTTGAATCTGTTCATCCGATAAGAAAGGAAGGCGACGCCGAGCAGTTTGAAAAAAATGAAAGAAGGGCGTTTGAGCAGAGGATGAAGTAGAGGGAGTCATAGGAAGGTCGGCACCAATACCACGTTTGGGAACAAAACGAGAACCAGATAATGGTGAAATGTCGAATTTATCCCACCATTTAACAGACAGGTGTCTCTCCAAATGAGGCACATAGTTCCATTCTTCCATGTCATCAGAAGACATCTGATACCTCCATTGAAGGATCCAAGGGACTTCATAAAGAATGAAAAATTGGACGAAGAGAGCCCGGGAATCCAAAGTTGGATTGAAGTCGTTCAATTTGGTAACAGATAATTGAAGAGCTTGAGGAAGAAATTCTCTTGGTGGTCCCCAAGTGAAGAACCAATGCATAAACCAGTTTGGCACACCTAATAAGGTGTGTTGAAGCCGAAACTTCACAAACCAGGAATGGGTCTCATGATCGTTCTGATATAAGAATATCATGTCCCATGCTTTTACATAGTCAGCATAATCATATGACCTGAGCTTAAGGCCGGTAACATCATGGAATTCGCGTTTGAAGGAGGGAGAAGATCCTCATTCGCGATCTCGGATGATGTTCAATATATTGAGCTTCGAATAAGCCCGTACATGCGCAGATCTATAATGGTGCTGAATTTGAGCACTCTGGGTTTCTTCCAAAATTCTTTCATAGAAAAGACGAGTTTTATCACCAGTAGAGGGATGAAGGTGGTCACGAAGGTAGATGGTAGCAATTTCAGAAGGGGAGTAATGGAGATGAATAGTTTCAATAGGGATTACTGGGATAAAATTGGTTGCTATGAAAGGGGAGTTGTTCACTGGCCTAAGTATTGAGGCAGGTGAAGGAGACTGTGAAGAAAGAGGAGCAGGATGTTCTTGTAGTTGTTGAGATGAGGATGAAACAACTTCTTTATTGGTGGTGATAGGGATAACAGCCTTCTGTTTAGGAGCCCTGCAAGAATTCTCGGGTTAAGAAATCAGGTAAACTGTTAGTACTACCCTTAATGAATTCAATATCAAAATAAAAAATAGCAAGAAGTGACTGCCATCGAGCAAAGATTTGTTTGGAAGCAAGATTTTTAACATCCTTTTCGAGAACATCTTTGGCTGCCTTACAGTCAACTCGAACTAAAAAATGTTGATTTAATAAATCACTTTCAAATTTAGTTATACACAAAACTAATGAAAGAATTTCTTTTTTAATTGTTGAATACTTTTGCTGAGTGGGATTCCAAGTACCTGAAGTAAAACGTACTAATTCTTCTTTTGGAAGAGTAGGACATTTTTGTTTCAGAATACCACCATAGCCAAATTCTGAAGCATCAGTTTCAACAATTTTAAAACAATCAGGTCGTGCTAAACTTAAGCACGGAAGAGTTTTAGCTTTAAGCTTAATCTTTCGGACAGAGTCAGTATGTACAGATGTCCATGGTTCAGGCTGAGATTTAAGCCGATTGAACAAAAGTTTGGCATCCTTTGCTAAGTCCTTGTAGAATTCAGCAATGTAATTTAGGCTACCAAGAAACCTTTGAAGTTGAGTCTTATCCGTTATTTCATCAGGAAATTTGTCCGCAAACTGAATGGCTCGTTCAATGGGCATAATAGATCCAAAAGATATATAGTGTCCCAAGAAGCGAACATTAGTTTGAAACAATTTTATTTTCTTAGCCGAGACGACAAGTCCTGCTTGACGAATAACAGACAAGAAGAGATTTAAATGTTTCCAGTGTTGGGAAATGTCCTGAGAGTAAATAAGGACATCATCAATATACACAATTATAAACTGTGAATACTGATTAAAAATTTGATTCATAATATTCTGAAATTCAGAGGGAGCATTCTTAAGACCGAAAGGCATAACATTCCATTCGTATTGATCGAATGGGACAACAAAAGCTGTCTTATACCTATCTTTTTCTGCTATCTGAATTTGCCAATATCCGGACTTCATATCAAACTTGGAAAATATGCTGGATGCATGAAGTCTGTTAAGAAGATCCCTCTTATTAGGGATAGGATACCGAATCCATTTAAGAACCTTATTTAAAGGTTTGTAATTGATTACCAATCTGGGTGCACCTCGTTCAATTTCAGCATTATTATTTACATAGAATGCAGTGCAACTCCAGGGGGATTTACTTGGTCTAATAAGACCTTTGGCAAGGAGTTCTGAGATTTCCTTTTGACAAGTTTCCCTTAAAAGATCAGGCATTTGAGCAGCCCTAGCTTTTGTAGGAATCTGGCGTTCAGAAAAGTTATCTTCATATGGAAGAGTAACAATATGAGTGTTTCTTGACCAGAATGCCGTAGGAATATCAGAACAAACTTCCTTTTCAAGTTGAGCTTGAAAGTTTTTAACTCGAACTTGAAAACTAGGATCATTAATTTTTTGCTGTATGCTCTTTTGGTGGATTTCAGAGGACAAAGAGCATATGAACTTTTCTTTGGACTGTACTTGAGCCCTGATTTCATTCACCGTGTGAACCTTGGGAGGCTCGATGAAATGAAAAGTAATAGGATGATTTTGAATCATCGAGTGAAGACCAATATTATCAATTTGCATTGGATACAACTGGGATAGAAATGGAGTGCCTAGAAGTACGAATTGAGCAAGTCCTTTTACCATAATAAAAGGAGTCTTCAGGCAATGTCCATTACAACAGATAGAAGCAGAAGGGAGTTTATACTCAATCTCCATTCTATATCCGTCAGCAGTAACTAATCTTTGAGTGGTCTTCTCAAAGTATCTTGAAGGTACAAGGCCTTCATTGATACAATTAATATCATCGCCTGAATCAATTAAGGCGATAGTCTTAAGGCTAAACTCATGATTAACAACAATGTCGATCATAACATGCCATCTGTGAGTTTGAACCTGTTGGATGCTTAAAACTTGAGCATCTTCAGAAGAAACTGCAGCAGGAGATGCAGAGGTACTAGCCACTGGTTGAGCTGCTAGTAGATCCTTGAAGGAAGCTTCTTCTTCTACATACGGCTCAAAGTTTTGAGTATTATAAAGTTCAAGAATCTGGATACGTTGCTTAAGATTCTGAACTTCAGTCTTAGTTTCGTTAAGATCTTTTCTAAGTTCCTGTAGAGTAGGTTCACGAGACAGAGATGTAGATTTTACTCGATTAATTATCGTTTTGAAACTATAATCTTGAACCTTAGACTGAGCAGGAACAGGGCTAGGCCGAGAATTATCCTTTACTAAGGTTATATACTCTTGTAAGAGTTGAGCCTTAGTAGCAGGATCAGTAACTTGATCTATGGTTTTGAGAAGAAATGATTCTTCAGAAGAAAGAACCATCAAACCATTTTCTTTTAGCATAGCCTGAAAAGGATCACAACTACAGTGAGGAGTCTGGGCTTTAGACTCAGAAGAATCACTATCGAACTCAAGTTGAGCAATATCTTGATCTGAATTAGACTCAGAGTCTGGTTCAGGGTCAGAAGAGCTATACAGTAAGACTCTTTCAAGATTTTGCTTTTGAGAATCATCAATTTCTAAAGCATTAATTCTTGCTTTAGTTCGACAGTTATTCTTATAATGTCCTACTTTTCCGCATTTGTAACAAACAGGGGGTTTGTTTGGAAAAGTGTTTTGAGGACGGGATTTAGAGAAGCGTTTCTTAAAGAAGCGCTTAGGCTTAGACTTATAAGGTTTAGCCTGATATTTAGGCTTGGAAACTTAGAGAGTTTCCGATGAGGTTTCTTCGGACCTGAAGGACAAACCTTTTCAAATCCAAACTGTTCGCAGAAATCTCCAAGTTCTCGGAATCCAGCTTGTCTCTCTTTAGACAATTGTTTCTTAAGTTTAAGGTCTGTGCAGAGTTGAAGACAAAGTTTTCATTGCATACCTCAGCAGCTTTTGGGTAAAGTAAAAGAATTGTTGCTTGTATGTATAGATAGTGGTACTCTTGGGTGAGTGGATCGCCTATTGGAATTTTCGAATAAGTGGAACTTGATATATTTCACTAATATATTTATGCACCTATTTCCTTATGTTAATTCATGTATGGATTTATCTTAAATGAATTTGAATGGTACTATGATAATATAGAATGCTTCCATGGATGAGGTTTGATTTAATAAATAATTTGTATAAATGAAAAGTCCAAAAAGTGATTTATAATTGTATTTAAGAATGTTGCAGTGATACGTTTAAAGAAATGGAATGAAAATAAATGATATGATAGTTGACTATGACAGGACTGCAACCCTTGCCAATATGAGTTGTGTTGGAAGAGGCATAAATTATGTTATGTTCCTCGCTTAGCTGCAGAATGCTCCGCCTAGCCAGCGGAATGGCCCATCTAGGATGAGATGAGATGAGATATAATGTACCACCTAGCCCTTGGTTTCGCATATGTGTGCCACTTAGCCCATGGTTATGAGGCTAGATTGTAACTCTATGATATATGAGATGTTTCTATGATTACAGTTGGTAGTATATCTCAATGACTTAAAGGAGGAAATCTTGGTTTTAAAGTTAAGAATAGTATTTCTCAAATTCTTTGACTTATGTCTGAAGTCAAGAAAAGGTTATTTATGTATTTGAAAGATTTATAGATGCCTATATTTCTGTATTGTTTGTGTTTATGCCATATTCTATCTTATTGGGCTGTATAGCTCACTTCATTATTTATTTCCCCACAGATCACTAGAGGTGTGGCATGGCTCAGAGGGAAAGCCACATGAGCAAATTTTGGTTTACTTTTTGGAACTACAATAGAGATGTATATATTTTGTTGTAATTTGTGCCTGTGAGAACTTGCTATGTGTAATAATGAATTTTAAGTCGAATGTAGTAGACATAATTAACAAATGTTCTCCTTAGTAGTAGACTACTCAATATTGAGTTTGTGTTTACCAAATTACCCACCCAATCTTTTGTCTAACTCAAAAGCCAAGCACCACACCCTCTACGCCTAGAGACAGAGTGTGAAAATAACCTGTGTGAGGGTAGTTGAGTCTTTTCACACCCAGCTAAATCTAAGCAACGGGCAAAGTTTTTTCTCCCTTAACTAAATTATCTAAAACAAAATGGGTATAACAAAACTACTCAAAAACAAAATAGTGCCTCACCCTCCAACCTAATCTTTTTTGGACATGTTTTCCCTCTACTTCTTTTCTTTCTTCATTCTTCCTTCTCACTTCCCACCTGTCTTCTTTAGGACCATTTAATCTCGAAATTTTGGAATGGGAATTAAAATCCTTTTGGGATATCTGATTGTCGACTAAGCATTCCTGAAAATTGAGAAATTGACTTATTTGGACTTACCCTTTTAGCTAAAGTATGTGCAATGGGGACAAAGGAGAGCAGATCCATTAACACCATGAGACAAACTTCATGAGGCCTAAGGCGTTAAACAACTTGCCTTCCATGGTGCAATTGATGATTAAAGTTTCAAAGAAAGAAGAGCATCAAAGAAACCTCCTAACAGAACAAACCAAAACTATAATACCAACATACAATACAAAGTGAAGCCCTTCCCCTCTCCGGGTGCCCACCATCTTCCCGCTAGCTAAATGAACACATTACTGACCCATCTGGGTTTGTTGTATTCCATTTTCTCCGCTACAAAAGAGAAAATTATTGAACTACTTCCGTGGCTCAATTTTAGACAATGACTAGAAGGAACTGGGTAGCTGACACCTAGCACCAAGCCGGAGTAAGAAGGAAGGGGCAAGAATGTCTAAAAATATAGGTGGAAGGGTGGGGCACTGTTTTGGGTGGTTTTATAATACCCATTTTTGTTTTGGATAATTTAGTAAAATAAAAAATTAAATGGGTAATTTGGTAAACCTACTCCCAATATTGAGTAATTTTGTAATTCCCTCTTTTTTTTTTTAATTGTTTTCTCCCTCCTATTCTAATCATGTGAACCACATGTGAATAATATTGTCCTTTGCGTCACTATTGATGTGGTATGGGGAACCCTCTCCCATTATATTATATAAGATTATGGGTATTAGAAATCCCATGAAATAGGCAAATGGAAAATAAATATGACTAGATCATGACATTACATAAAATTTTGAGATTAGAAAAAGTTTTTGTATTATCCACCCCACCCCAACCCACCCCAATTAAAAAACAGAATTTTTGGTATGAGGTTTTTTTTTGGGAAGGGCATGAATTGTTAGAATCATGTCAATTCATCACAATAAATTTTTTTTTAGGGGGGTAAATAGTACAAGAATAGCTACCAATGGAAGAAATGAATGATCCCTAAATTTTCTTAGGGGGAAGTGTTTCCTGTGGGTGAGAGTGGCCCATGTACATGCAAAGTCAGTAGGATCGTACGAGGAAGCATCAATAGATACATCATTTTGCATTTTATGAAAGGTGAGTTAGTCATTTTCCCCCTCATATACAAGTCTAGGCATAAAGATCATGCTCCCCTACAAAACTATTTTCCCATTTTCCTAACGGAGCTTGGAACAAAATCCTCAACCTTCCCAAGTATGTCTACCTGATCTACTGCAAATGGAAGCAATTTCTGACATTTTGGGCTCTCACTATGCAAATTGGCCTCGGAGCACATTAAAGGATGGTTATGTGGATGAGCCCATTACTAACCCATGTTGCTTCACAAAAATCTGCAACCTTGAACAGGTCATTGAAACAGCCATAGTCAACAAAAGGGGATGAAAAAGGAAAACCTAAGCCTGTTCTAAAGCTACTCTTAGTACTATTAAACAAAGAGACCTTCCAGCCACATTATACAACCAACTCTGCTGCTTCATCCGTGGAATGCCTAGAACCTTACAATCCCTCACTTGGGGATTTACTACATGTGTATCTTAATCCCTTCTAGATTTACTAATTATTAGGAATGATTTTAACAACTTTCTACTATCACCTATGCTAATTAAGCACATGAAAATTTTAATCTGCCTGGCGTGTACTTGGAAGAGATTTTAATTTCTTCATAAGTAATCAAGCATCTCAAATATCATCATCAAATGTAGGGGTGAAACAGAGTCAGGTTTCTTAAAACCTTAACCCAATCTTAGGTCCTCAAAATTCAACCCGAGCCCAACCCAACCCTACCGGGATCATACCAACCCAACCCAATTGACCCCCCAAATTCGGGCAGGGTTGGGTTGGGTTGGGTTGGGTTGGGTCGGGTTAGGCTGGACTGGTTTGGATTGACCTTGGCTTCTGTAATGATTGGATTAACCTTGATTGACCTATTTTTGCCATTCATATCTTATACATTAAGAAATAATAGAAAAATAAAATACCAATAAGAGCCTTAAATTCTAATATAAAAATTTAAGATTTAATTTTGAGCTGAATTAGATTAGATTGGACCACACTGAGACCTCATTTCAACCTTAACCGCCCTCAGGATCAAAAAACTTGGCACAAGCCTTATACAGGTTGTCAAGGCCACACTTCATCCCTCAAATCAAATCCATTAATTTGAACCTTCATCTATTGAAAAGTGGGCACAAATATACACTTTTTCTTTGCCAGACCCACACTAGGGGCAGATAGGTGGATTGAAATCGTCTACAACCTGTGACACTGGCGGAGGCTTGTTTTATCTATCAACACGTGACATCGTACACATGGACGGTGGATTGGAAAAAACAGTTTGAAATATTGGTTTTCTTTACAACCCGGTTTAAGGAGGAAACCAAACCCCTTCTTCGTTCAAAACCCAATCCCAACCCACTCCATCGTTGAAGTTTGCTTCTCCAATATATCAAAATTTTATTATTATTTTTTTTAATGTCTCTGTTGTTTATCTGAATCACTTGAAGGGTTCCAACCATGACTGCTCACCAAGACCGGGCTACCAATTCCTTTGTAATGACCGGAATAACGTCGTACTGATCAGAGCTTCTACCGATATTCCACTTCTCAGACTACTTCAGCGTCGCCAAGTCGAAGAATCACCTTTTAAGGTATTCCCATTTTCTTGTCCTTCGTATTTTCTCATATAGGTTACCCAGTTTGATGTTCTTTGCATGCGATGTTTTCACATCAGAGAAATCAAGTTTCTTTGTTTCCTCTAAATGAAATCACTTTGTTCATCCCTTTTCCGCAACTGGAGCCTGCAGACCCCGATTTCTACAGGATAGGGTATGTTAGGAGTGTTCGAACTTACGGGTTGAATTCATGGAAGGACCTGACGGGTTTTGAGTGTTTGCCTCTAAAATGTCGAACCACTTCGCCTAGCTAGGGTGAGCATTTTTTTTTTTTTTAAATTCTTTCCCTCCCATATATTATTCTGTGTTGTACTTGAATAATAATCAAATATATATATATATATATATATATATTTTTCATAATTCATGAACAGAACAGAACGAGCATGAGCAGAAGAAGGGATGAAGAGAAGGGTTTTCTCTTCTCGGCAAACCCTCAAGCCCGAGTAGAAGAAGAAGAAGAGAAATATTCAAGCACGAGCACAAGCAGAAGAAGAAGCAGAGAAACCCTCAAGCAAGAGCAGGAGAAGGAGAACTTCGGATCGAAACCCTCAAGCACGAACACGAGCAGAAAAAGAAAATCAGGATTTCAACGATGGAGTGGTTTGGGATGGGGTTTTGAACGAAGCAGGGGTTTGGTTTCCTCCTTAAACCAGAAACCGGGTTGTAAAGAAAACCAAGATTTCAAACCATTTTTTTCAATCCACCGTCCACGTGTACGACGCCACATGTCGATAGATGAACCCCTTCCGCAGCCTCTGCCAGTGTCAGAAGCCGTAGACGATTTCATTCCTAGGCGGGGGCCCACAAGCAGTGGAAGGGGTGTCTCATGAAATCCTATCTCTGCTAGTGAATGATCTAAATTTTTTAGGGTTTGGACAGAGAACCTAAGGTTCAAACTAGTGACCTGCCCTGAACTTACTCTAGAGCTCAACAACTTATCCTGCTTGCAACTGAGCTAGAAACTCACCCTAACTAATGACACCGGATGTTAGATGTTCGTAATTCGATCATTATTCATTTATCATTTTTTATTTTTATTTTTTCTGATTGGTTGTGCCGATCAATCTTCATTTATTATTGCAAAACCAATGAGGTGATGAGGATCACTAATCACCAACTATTTGATTTAATGGTCAGACACTTAAATTACTGTGTTTTAGGAGGTCTTATTAACTACCCAAAAAAAGGGGGGGGGGGTGTTAAATCCAAGCCATCAATCAAGTCAATGACCACCTCAAAATTGGATTTGTTAATGAGATTAGTTGGATGGATTAGGTAGCTTTAGTTCATGAATTTACAATTCAATTTATGAGAGTAATCCAGCACATATACACACTCCCACCTCTCCCTCCACTCCCTTCAAGTGATCCAAGCTACCTTGACTGTGTGCTTGTTGTATTGGACTGTTAGATACTTGCCAAGCAACAACCACCCTTCTGGTACCTTCGGAGTGAAGAAAAGTCAAAATTACAAAACCATCCTTTATTCTCTTAACAACTTTTCAAAATCCTCTCCAAATGACAATAATACCATTGACTCAATAGTTGCAGAAGGGGAGTGGAAAAGGTCAGTTTAGTGTAGAAAAAAATGTCTTGACCTTTGTCAGCTTGCTTGGGCTGAATGGTTGGTGGCTATCGTTTTGGGTTTAGATATGGCTCCAACCTTCAAACCTTATATAGAATGAATTTGTATAGAACACAAGTAGTTCACAGACCAGTTACAGTAAAATGGGTTCCTGGAAAACCAAGCTCGCCCTTCTTTTGTGTCTATGGGCATCCATTTCTGGCTTGTGTTTGTGCCTTTCAAGGGAGTTTTCCATAGTGGGTTATGACTCGGACGAGTTATTGTCATCAGAAGAACGAGTTGCCGATGTGTTCAGGCAATGGAGGGAGAAGCATGGGAAGGTTTATAAGCATCAAGGAGAGCTGCACAGGAGATTTCAGAGCTTCAAGGAGAATCTGAAATACGTGATAGAGAAGAACTCAAAGAAGAAGTCGCCGTCCGGGCATGTTGTGGGATTAAACAAGTTTGCAGATTTAAGTAATGAGGAGTTCAAAGAGATGTATTTGTCCAAAGTGAAAAAACCGATGAACAAGAAGAGTGGTACCAAATGGGGGAGTAAGAAGGGGAAGGAGATGTCATGTGAAGCTCCTTCTACTTTAGATTGGAGGAAGAAGGGAGTGGTGACTGCTGTTAAGGACCAAGGAGATTGTGGTAAGTGCTCTCTGTTCAATGTTCAGTTCAATATTAACTTGTTTTAGTTCATACTAAACTCTGGGATCTGGGTTTGTTAGATTTTGGAATTCCAGTTGATTTTGATGGGTCAAGGTTTAAAATTTAAATGCTTTGGTGGGTTTTCAATCAAAATGTTATTTGGTTCATTCTTGTAGGGAGTTGTTGGTCATTCTCTTCAACTGGAGCCATGGAAGGAATAAATGCCATAGTTACCTCTGAACTCATCAGCCTTTCTGAACAGGAACTTATAGATTGTGACACAACCAATGATGGGTGTGATGGAGGTTACATGGACTATGCATTTGAGTGGGTTATAAGTAATGGTGGAATTGATTCAGAGTCAAACTATCCTTATACAGGGTCCGATGGAACCTGCAACACCGCTGAGGTCTGCTTTCCTAACATATTTTTGCCTACATTGAGTTCTTCAATGGGAGATGCCATTTCCTATAAAAGGCCTACTCTGCCAATTTCATTTCTTTAAATCTTACTTTAGTAGATCTAGTTCATGTTCTGTTTCTGCCTTCAGAACAAAGGTGGGACTATCATTGTAGATACCCCTTCTTAATTAGTAGGATCCCCTGCTAAGGGCCTTTCTTTACCACCCATGTAGCATAAATAGAAGTGAATTTAGATGGTCTTATAGTCCACACTTCCCTTCCTGATTTATTATGTTCTGTTGGATAGGAGGAAACCAAAGTAGTGACCATTGATGGATATGAAGATGTAGCTGAAGAAGAAAGTGCTGTATTTTGTGCTGTTGTTCAGCAACCTGTGAGTGTGGGGATTGATGGCTCAGCTTGGGATTTTCAACTATACACAGGGGTAAGTCTTGCGATATATGAAATTAAATGCAAACCATGGATTTGATTTGATTTAGGAACTAAAAAAATCCTATACAATGCAAATGTTTTTAACTTGATCAGGGGATTTACGATGGGGACTGCTCGAGCAATCCAGATGACATTGATCACGCAGTTTTGATTGTGGGTTATGGCTCTGAAGGTGATGAGGAGTATTGGATAGTGAAGAATTCATGGGGAACTAGTTGGGGAATAGATGGGTACATATATATAAGGAGGAACACTGATTTGGAGTATGGGGTTTGTGCAATCAATGCCATGGCTTCTTATCCAACCAAAGAATCTGTTACACCTTCACCATCTCCTTTCCCATCTCCGTCTGTTCCACCACCGCCACCCCCACCACCACCACCTCCACCTCCACCACCACCACCACCACCTTCACCAACACCTCCTTCTCCTGGTCCTTCACCAATTCAGTGTGGAGACTTCTCCTATTGTGCATCCACAGAGACTTGCTGCTGCATTTTTGAGTTTTATGATTTCTGCCTCATCTATGGCTGCTGTGAGTATGAGGATGCTGTATGCTGCACTGGAACTGAATATTGCTGCCCTGCAGACTATCCCATTTGTGATGTCGATGAAGGACTCTGCCTCCAGGTTTGAAATTCTATCAGAGATACTCCATTTTAGAACTTTAGTTAGCTATGAAAAGTTATATAAGACAGGACCATTAAAGGGATCTGTAGGAAAGCTCATGTTTATGAACTATAACCTCACATGTAGTATGTATGAAACGGTCATGACCTCTGTGGACAAAAATTTGAGGCAGAGCATCGCCGCTTTTGATTCAAAAGGCCTGAAAAGGACCCCCTATCATGATCATTCATCTGCAATTTTTCTATTTATGATTGAAATTCCGAAGTATAGTATTATACAACTGATAGGAACTTGAAACCAATAAGTTTCATCAGTGTACTTATTTAGCCATTCTGACTAGTTACAAGGGATAAAAGAAAGTACTCATTTGGGTTGCATTTTACTGCAAAACCTTTGGTTTGTTTGAGTCACTAATCTGTACTTTCTCTATCTGTAGAACTATGGAGATTACCTTGGAGTAGCTGCAAAGAAACGAAAGGTTGCGAAACATAAGTTCCCATGGACCAAACTGGAACGAACGGAAAACCTCTATCGACCTCTCCAGTGGAAGAGGAATAGGCTTGCAGCATTGCAGTGAAGAGGATAGTGTATTATGGAAAAAACTAGAAGATGAATTGTCACAATATGCTATAGATGATATTGGTTTCTTGGTTTAGTATGTGGTTTGAATGTTGTTGTCACCATTATTTCTTTTTGTATCTTTTTTAGCCCTTCAATTCCCTCCTTTGGTCTGGGAATCTGCTTTGCCTATTTGGAGCAGTTCTGCATTTGTTATCAAAATTAAACTTCTGTGACTTTAACAAAATATTAAGCTTATGTACTTAAAGACAATAAATTACAAAAAGTTTCCTTCTATATGTTCTTAGAGAAGATTTGAAGCTAATTAACAGGTATTTGTTAGGATTTTTATGTGGGCTTAACTGATACCGATTGATCCATTGGGCCCAAGCAATTATAGACCCACTCTGATTAGGAAACTCCTAGCTTTTTTCTATTGTGAGAGTGGAATAGGGTTTTAGGGATTCTATTATAAATAGAACACTGACGGTCCCTGCAGCCATTACTTTTACCTAATGCCTTATTGGTTTTGGGAGCACGGCTTTCTCACAAGAGCAAGTGCACAGAAAGAAAGGAAACCCTAGAGTAAGAGGCTGCAGAAGATCTCAGTAGAAGGACTCCACTTGCGTAGTTCATTGTCATCTTCATGGGAGTAATGTTTAACCACATGGGACAGAGGTTCATGATCTATG
This sequence comes from Macadamia integrifolia, assembly GCF_013358625.1. Classification (NCBI taxonomy): domain Eukaryota; kingdom Viridiplantae; phylum Streptophyta; class Magnoliopsida; order Proteales; family Proteaceae; genus Macadamia; species Macadamia integrifolia. Next base: position 19,341,426 of record NC_056569.1, read on the forward strand.
TTAATGGGACACAGGTATTTCTTTATTTTCATTTATGGTTCATGTCATGGTTGTCCCATTGATTATTATAGATATGGTAAATCTATATGGTTATGTATTTTAAGATGTGATACTTTATTGTTCTTGGTTTAGGGACTACACCTATGATTAATCTTTTATGATTGGTTGATGATTCTTGTATTCTAAATACTATAGGGTTATTCATATGTTTAATATGGTAAAGAATCCCCAACAATTGGTATCAGAGGCAACCCTTACAGTGTTAGAATCAACGAAAATTGATTTTGTATAGGGTTTGTGTCCCAAATCATGAAAATCATAATTTTACTATTACTTAAAGATCTCATATGGGAAAACTTTCTTCACGAAAGTTGTAGAGCACAAAAAGACGGTCGCAGCGGTATGCCGCAAGTCACCGAAAACCTCCGAACACGCTGGCACGCGCCGCCGGAAATCGGCTGCCGGAGGAGAGAGAAAAAAAAAGTTTTTTTTTTAAATTCAAAAAAAAAGAAAAAGGCGGAAAGTCATCGTCGGGTCACCTCGGAAACCCTACCGAGTTAACCCGGGGTGCAGTGGGTCAACTCATGACCAACTCTGTTTGACTCGGTCAAAGGTTGACCGAATCGTTGACCAATTGACTCGGATTTTGACCCATAATCAATATGGCCGAACCGGTTGGTTTAGGAAACTAGATTGATTTTGATATATTTTTTAGTTCTGCAACTTCAAATGGCTCGTACGGGCAAACGGTGAAGAATTTTTCACCCTGATTTTTGCGTTGAGTCTAGTTTTTCGTGCTCTTCGTTTTGATATATTATGAGCCTAGTTTTGATCAACTTTTATGATTTGTTTTGTATAAGTTACAAGTATGGGTGGTTAATGATTCTTTGTGATTTTCCTATTAATTGAAAGAAATAAAAGAAAATCAACTCATACATTACTTGCATATCAGAATATGAACTTGGTTATTCTTGGTAATGTAGTTCATGCTTTTGTTTATGAATATTTTTATTCATGCTTAAACAATCCTACTTTTAGCTACCGGAATGAATTTGTAGACTATTATAATAAGATTGGGTGGAATCCACCAAAGTGGTAAAGTTCAACCTTATTGTAATATAATACAAATCAAAGTCTTCTTTGTTTGAAAAGACAGAGAATAATGATTGGTAGCAAAGTTGCTAATGTTCACCCAAATGTGACATTATCAAAGAAAGGTTAAAGTTAAAGCAAGTGAAAAACAGAATAGGGATTTCTCAACCTAGAAGATGCTATCCATCCAAAGATGCCGGTACTTTTCGAAAGTTAGAAGAAGTCTCGCAGTAATTGCAGAAACTTGAGTGGATCAGTATGTAGTTCCGGTTGACACTCTTGAAGTAATTGATAATTGAGCATTGTAATGTTTATTTTGTTAACAGTTACATGCTTGTTCTTTTACATGTAAATTGCTATTTAGTTCATGTTTAAATAACCCACAAATTTAAGCTGCCAGGTGTAGTTGTAAGCTATTGCAGTGGAATTGATGGAACCCATCAAAGTGGTAAAATCTAAGATTACTGTAATAGGTTTACAACTCAAAGATTTTGTCTTATATTCAAAGACATAGAAAATTGTTAGCAGGAATTAGGTAATGTTTGCCCAAAGGCGACATTGTAATGTTTGTCCAAAGGCGACATTATCAAAGACAAGCATAAATGCAAGTGTACTCTAGGCAGACCTTAACCTAGAAGTTGTTATGCATCCAAAAGTGATAGTAATTTTTGAAGTCGAAGAGCTCCCACGGTCATTGTAGTTTTTGAGTGGATTAGTGTATTCCAGACCTAAAGGTTGAGATTGTAGTTCAGTTGACACTTTGATTATGTTTAATGGTTAATGATGTAATGTTGGTTTTTATTGATGTTACATGCATTAATTAAATATCGAATGGATTATTCTTCTTTGAGTTGAACCATTAAGCTAATGTCTTTAAAAGTGGCTTGAGAATATAGAGGTCTACATATGTCTCAAAGACCTAGTTTTCTATACTAGGAGAACCAAATCAATAGTTTGGTATTATGCTTTTAAAGCAAAGTTTTTTTTTTGCCCTAAAAGGTATTGGACAGTTGATCAATGGCAATAGGGTGGATGAGGGTTTCATCACTATGACCATAAGTTATAGGTTTATTTAATGTGTTATTTTTTGTATTCCGATTGGATCAATTCGGATTGGTTGGGTTGGAATAGTGTCGATTTTGATCAATCCAATACCAAGTTCTTAAACACTGCCGTTGTTCTCTGAAAACCTATTTATGAACATTAATTGATAAATGTTTGGTTTCTTTTGTTTTTGGGCATATGTGAACAAGTTTATATATATGTCACATTTAACGAATTCTGTTCTCCAATAAATAGATTAATTTATGACTGGTCGAACCAAGTGGGAGAATAAAAGTATGGATCTTAAGCTATTTTATGTGGCTTGACCAGTGGGAGAATAAATTCGGTATACTAGGTTGCTAGTGGGAGGATGTTACTAGTAGAAGGTCAGTATACTAGGTTGCTAGTGGGAGAATAAATTCAGTGTTCTATATTGTTTTTCATGCAAAAGAATTATTTGGAGTTTTGCATTGATTTATTATTATCATGATATTGAATAATGATTTATGGGTTCAAATATATAAGTAAATTCATATTCATGTCATTTTGTACTTGAATGTTTTGTTTGAAACACCCTATGATGGATAAATATATTAGAATTAAACTGGGTGTGAGATTCCGCACATTTTATGCTGCACAGTATATTTCTAGGAAGTTATGAAAGGATTTGATGGAATCCACCAAAGTGGCACATCCTATTATTTCATAGTTTTTCCAAGCGCAGCAAAGTTGGTGACATTTGCCCAAAGGTGATGTCACCCAAGTTAAAGAAAATACATGTATGGAAATGACTATAACTTAGAGGTTTCTAAACCCACATGTGATAAAAGTAATTGTATTTTCACAGTAAATTTGGATTTACAAGAGGACCAGTACATTCTTAGCCCAAAGGATAGGAATGTAGTTACGATTGTGACTCTTGTGTGTTTTATCTGCTAGATGTACATTTATTGTGTAGTTTATCTACTAGGTGTACATATTAAATTTTCTAGCCCGATTATTTGGTGTGTATGATTCATACCTGAGATTTTTTAGGGTTACTTGATCTGGTTTTAGCTCTCAGGGAACCCAAACAGGTGTTGTTGCTGAACAAAGCACAACTGAAGGGAAATAGGAACAATTTTATTGCCCTATTAAGTTTATAATGACTTTGGAGTAATTTTGAATTGATTTTATCTTAAATTCTGTTCTCTAAATTATTTATGTACATTTATGCTTCATTTGTTTGTGTTGTCTCTGATTGTGTAAGAAACACATTAAAGCATACACTTCTGTACATATATTCATCTCTAATGTGGAGAACATGATAGGAATGAGTGAAACCCACCAAAGTGGTACATTCAGTTCAATTGTGTGTTTCCCAGGGTAAATGTGACATTTACCCAAAGGTGATGTCATCCAAGTTTATCGACAAAGTACTCAAGAGCCATATTTTCTGACATTGGTGTTATTGAGGTTTTTGACATGCTTGGTTAGTGGGAGTTTTATGATCTCATTTAACCAAAGATATCATGGTGGCAAAAGCCAAAGTTTAAAGGATATGTTTGTTAAGATTTATTGGCAGTGCTTAGCCAAGTAATTGACGATATTTTGTTAGAATTTGTGATGTATGGTGATATTTAGCCTATGTCCAAAGAAGTGGTGGTTTACCATAGGCGGTTTGCCAAAGTTTGTGATTTATGGTGGTATTTAACCTAAATCCATGGAAGTGGCAGTTAGCCATAGGCGGTATGCCAAAGTAAGATATTAATTCAAGAAAATGGCAGTTTGTCAAGTGTTGATTAATATCAAAGTTTTCTACCTGTGAGGTTTTCAAGGTAGGTTGATCTTTAGATCAAGAAAGAACCTATAAGGAGATGTATAGTTCATGTGATCACAGGTATGATATCAACTCCTTATATATATGTTTCCATGCGATTTGGATTGATAATTTTCTATTGTCTGTAACATTAGATAGTTATATGCCGTATATTGAGGTGTATTTTCTACTATTGTTCAACAGTAGAGATTATTGATTGGATCAAAGTTTGTTTGAGTGGTGTTCAGTCTTGGGATTATTTGGCCAGGAGTCAATGGAAAGACATCAGTATCAGTGTAGCCCAAGTGGGAGATTATTAGGATTTTTATGTGGGCTTAACTGATACCGATTGATCCATTGGACCCAAGCAATTATAGACCCACTCTGATTAGGAAACTCCTAGCTCTTTCCATTGTGAGAGTGGAATAGGGTTTTAGGGATTCTATTATAAATAGAATACTGACGGTCCTTGCAGCCATTACTTTACTTAATGCCTTATTGGTTTTGGGAGCACGGCTTTCTCACAAGAGCAAGTGCACAGAAAGAAAGGAAACCCTAGAGTAAGAGGCTGCAGAAGATCTCAGTAGAAGGACTCCACTTGCGTAGTTCGTCATTGTCATCTTCATGGGAGTAATGTTTAACCACATGGGACAGATGTTCATGATCTATGTTCATGGGACACAGGTACTTCTTTATTCTCATTTATGGTTCATGTCATGGTTGTCCCATCGATTATTATAGATATGATAAATCTATATGGTTATGTATTTTAAGATGGGATACTTTATTGTTCTTGGTTTAGGGACTACACCTATGATTAATCTTTTATGATTGGTTGATGATTCTTGTATTCTAAACACTATAGGGTTATTCATATGTTTAATATGGTAAAGAATCCCCAACACAAAGTAATGTATGATGAAGTTCAGAAACTCAAAGTGAGCTCTTCTCGTTGAAGAAAGACGGTGGCTCCCTTTTCTTCTTTTCATTGATTTAGGAGAGGGGCAGTTTAGGTATTTGAAAAATAATTCCTCAATAAAGTAATATTTACCTAAAGTAATATTTACCTAATGGGATTCTTTCAAGAGATTTCCTAGCAAGAGTGAATTACTTGCCAAAATATTACTTTGGCATGTAAGCCCCCAAAAGAAGGGATCGATCATTTTATAAAAAACTCTCTTGAGTATCTGTTGTTGAAGAAATCTGACTTTAGGCATCGGAAGGTCTGTCTGGTCATCTCTCTTATGTGCTTCTTCTGTGCACGTCTAGCGTGGAGTTTTACCGCAACAGAAGCTAAGTTCAAAATATCTTTGATGCAAAAAGATTAGATGATCTAAAGGAGAAGTTTGGAGTCGTAGTTGAGTTGTAATGATCGAATCAGAACAGATAGGATCATTACCAAAAAATAATAATGAAAAATGAACAGATGGGATCAAACGTAACGATGATACTACTCAGTCTCTAAAGAAAAACCCGATGATTGGACTGGCATTCCAAAGCTACTGCAACCAGGGATTTTTTTGATAAGATATTAATTGGGATCGTTAAAAAATAGTTTTTTTGTACGCTTTTATCCTTGATCCAATACCAATACCAGATCCAGGATCGGTCAAGTAACGATATCAGCTTCAGACACCACCGATACGATCCAGCCGAAATCACCGATCCGATGCCTCAATCCCTAACTCCAAGTCTCCCAACTTTTCCGTCGGTTAGGTTTTGAAGCTCTGCAACTCCTTTACGGCAACGATGATGCTTTGTGGTTGAAGTTAAGTTCCGATCTCATTTTTGTCTTAAATTAAAGATCCATATGCATAAAAAGAAATCTATTCAGGACTCTTCATTCCTAACTATGTTAATTACTCAACTATCTCTTGTTTGGGATTAAACGAGATTGGAGAGCTATTGATGATGATGAGATCCAGCAGCACTCACGTTTCCATCCATCACTTCCAGCGGCTGTTCTCATGGAGGTAGGAGAAGGTCGAACTGGGTTAGATACCTGCACAGTGATTTCAAAAAAACCAAAAATAGAACAGAAGATACGTTCCAATAGAAGAGATGGGTACATTAAGGTTCATGATCAAAATAGTTTCGAAGCTCAGGGAAGAAGGGAAGATGAAAGTAGAAACCAAAACCTAGAAATCTAAATGCTAACAAATAAATAAGAGACAAAAAGACGATGACGATGACGATTCATCAAAGCAAGCAGTCAAGCAGAAACAATATAGAGAAGGAAGTCAAGAATATCAAACAGCTTCTGATGTGGCTAATCCCAGATCCTTCTTACTTTCTCGGATCAGAATTAAGCTCTAATTGGATCAGCGATTTACCAGGAGCTAACACGCAAAATCCTTGGGGAGCTCGTCCACTCTTGATGAATCGCTGACCAACAAGAGCTCATCTCCGTCTCCAACACTTCTTTCTCTTCTATCTCTTTCTGTGCTATATTCAGTCCCCTCCCCTGTATCTGTCTATCTGGATTTGGGTTCTGAATAAAGCTGGATTTATGGGGTCTCAAATGATATCTACTTTGATCCAGACCGTTTATATATGATTTCATGTTCAAAATCTCACCGTTCGTATTAGGGCTACTACACTTTCTCTAAGGCCACTCGTAGGGTCAGTTGACTCATGGCTACTACAGTTGACTCATGGCGGCTAGTTCTGGACTCACACCAATGGCGGGATGACGTCATGCGAGTGACGAATCATGGATAACGTATTAACAAGGAGAGATTGGTGTAGGGTCCACAGGTAACGTTGTACTGACTACTGAAATCTTACTTCGTTCTCACGTAGAAGTATAGGGTTTCTCATGATTCTGGCTTACCTACGTAGAGTGGCGAGGATCCCTAAAAATATTAAAATAAAGAAAATTAATCCTAAACAATTCAACAATTTCATTTGAGATTGACAAGATTAGAGAGCTAGTGATGATGATGATATCTGGCCACTCTCATGTACATGTTTCCATCCGTTACTTGCAGCAGCTGTTCTCATGGAAGTAGAAGATCCAACTGGGTCCGATACGGATTGGGACCTGCACGGTGATTTCAACAAACCCAAAAAAGAAAAGGACCTGGAGAAGGTCCAATGGAGTATGGGTACATAACAAAACATATAAATTGAAATTCTAACAGATAACCAGTGGACGACAATGATTCAGCAAAGCAGGAGCAATCTCGGGAAGGAAGTCGAGGAACTCAAACATATACTGCTCTACTGATCTTGATCCTGATACTCTTCTCTCGCATCAGAATTAAGCTCTAATCGTGTCAACGATTTACCAGGAACTAACATGCAGAATGGGATCGTTGCAGAATTCCTCTACTAGTTATCTTCTGATAAATCGTCGAACGACAAGAGCTCATCTCTGTTTTTCTCTCTCTCTCTATTCAGCTCCCTTGATCTCTCCTAGGTTCTGAACAAAGCTGGATTTATAGGGTCCCAGATAACATCTACTTTGATCCAAACCGTTCCTCGATGATTTCATGTCCAGAATCTCACCGTTGGTATTAGGGTTTCGGTTTCTCTAAGGCCCTTGTGCTCGGGAATCCTGGGGTCATTTGACTCATGTCGGCAAATTCTGGTTTGAGAAATAAAGGGTAAGAGAATAAAATCTAGGGAAGAGATAACCACGAAACCAGGTTACAGTTTTGAATAGTTCCTAAATATAGCACTATATATTCCCATTCGTAGTGTATTATAGCTTAGGGACTGATTCAGATAGCTTCTATATATAGATTTTTTGAATACGGATTCTCCTAAGGATACAAACACAAATGAAATACAGATTTCTCTCTATCTATTTACACCTTTAGCTGTCTATATCTATTTGAAATTACATATATTTATTTAAGAAGAAAGAAACCTGCAGGTCTACTATAAAAAACACCAGCATGCGGGGGCCAATGATAAGACATGTTGGAGCATCTTCAATGCACGACAAGGAGGGGCAGCATGGTCTCTAGGAAAGGTTCTTTTTCCCATTTTTTAAATACTGTATAGAATCCCCTTGTGAGGTTGTTCAAGCGATCGATTCTTTAATTTTTTTTTTCTCGTTTTATGTAAAAGTGAGATTTCGATAATTATACTTTAAGCAAGTGAGGTACTATTATATGGACTAGTTTAATAAAAGTAATGTCGTTACTCAAAAAATGGTTTGCTGGAAGGTTAAGGCAGGTGATAATATTAAGGTTTGAAAAAAATCTATGGGTTCTATCTCTCCCTAATTAATTTTTGATGGAGCCTCTGACTCAATCTAGGTATTATCACTCTCCAAGGTTTAGTCTTTAATTGCATGTGTAATTTTGTTGTAATTTATTCTTTGTTTCCTAATCATAGTACTATTTGCTAGAACTATTAATATACTTGTCGGACTCTAGCCTGGCTCATTTATGATTGGTCATTCCCAGTGCAAGGGGAAAGCCCGATGGTCACTCAACCATTTACAAGTACAATTAGTAATAAGCTATATATTGATATTTTTTTTTATTAATTATTGAATGCAATTAAGTATAAATTCTTTCTTAAATGGATGATGATTTTTAAATATATTAAGTGGGGCCCACCACTTCTTCTTCTTCGAACATGACAGTACCCGACCCCTCCGTCTTTCACTAAAATCAGTACAAATTATGATTTTTTTTTGCTAAAAATCAGCAAAAGTATATATTGAATAAATGGAGAATCACAATCACAAAGAATGAGAGAAAAACTCATTGAATTACCTTTCTACCTTTGACATTGCCATTAGCAAAGAGCTAACCCAATCATAGGTAAAACTAGCTAAAAAAATCTATATCGTGGTCTCATATTTGAGTCCCAAAATATTTCATGGAAAATAAAGGATGGCGCACAGTTCCAACTTGTAGTTAACCGAATTGTTGCAGCATGTTTAGCCAATCTATCGGCTACCACATTTCCTTCCCGATAGCAGTGTGAAATCCTCCATGAAATGCTATATAAATACCTTTTATAGAACCACCATTTTTGTTGAAAAATCCATAGACTTTTTTGATTGGTGATGCAATTCACCATAGCCTGCGAGTCACATTCAATCCATAAATTCACAGCATTCATCAATGAAGCGGTGTGCAACCCATAGAAAAAGGCGCTAAATTCTGCCATGAAGTTGGTTCCCTCACCTTCATAGATAGCAAAACTTTGCTTTGGAGATCCATTACTGTCCCTAATAACGCCACCAGCCCCAGAACAACTTGGATTTCCAAGAGAACATCCGTCAATGTTTAATTTGAGGCAATCAAATGAAGGAGGCACCCAAATAACTTCAAGAATTTTTGTAGAAGGTGCTCGAAAAATTGATATCATAAATTTCTTGGAAACCAATAAATCAGGAACTGAAGAAATGTAAATTTTTACCATTTTAGAAAAGTCTTGGAGATTTTGAATTATTGAATTCACCATCTGATCTATTGGATGAGATTTATTATCAAACCTTCGATTATTCCTTTCCTTCCCAATCTGGTGAGGAATCACAATAATTGTAGCAAGCCATACCTTCTCAATCGAGACCACTTGAGCCTTTCTCTTCCACCAAGAGAATAACTCTTCAAGAGAGGGAAAACCTCTCCATCGTTGATAAAAAAAAAAAATTCAACAATTTAGACCAAATTTTGCCTGCAAAATCATAGTCCAAAAATATATGATAAATTGATTCCTCATTTTTAAGGCAGAGATGACATCATGACGCCATAAGAATATTGCGCTTCGATACTTTATCATTAGTTGGAAGACTACCATGAACTAACCTTCAACCAAATAGTGACGACCTAGGGTGCAACCCTTTTTGCCAAATTAAAGTCCAAGCCGGGGTAGGTAATTTCCCTCTAAGGCTATTCCAAGTCGAGAAAACAGTGAACTTGACTGATTTAGAAAGAGACCAAACTCTATTATCTTTAAGTGTACAAATTATGATAGTGAAAACACAACATATATATACCAAAGATCAGTACTGTAAAGCATTACATGCTTAATTCAGCTTGTGTTTTGCAGAGATAACAGAACACACTTTTGGTTCCTCTCTCTCTCTCTCTCTCTCTCTCAATCTACTGACTTCTGTCAAGTTCATATTTCCCCTCAAAATTGTTTCATTTGGGTCCTTCAAAAACGAAATATCTTTAGCTTGGCAGATCTTTTCTCCTCCATATCAGCAAATCAAATCCTTCCATAAAAAGGAAAGTTTTGGGAGCATTTGCAGTTGATATATATATATATATATATATATTTAATAATTTAAATGATCTCAGCATGAGGAGGTCTATGTATTGAAGAGCTTCTTATTATTCAATCTTACTGTAATTTAGGGTTTATTTTATTAAATTCCCTTCTTTGTTAGAGTGTTTATTCTGGTTTTGTTTTATTATTTCCTAAAGAACAAGAAAAGTACAATCTTTGTTGGAAAGGTCGGGGCTTGATGATGAAATGGAGGGAGCTGTTTTTATGGTTCTTGAACGGGTTTCTGATTTAAAAGTCGAAGTAGATGGAGAAGATCACAGATACAAGAAGAGAGAGTTCATCCCTCTGGATTGAAAGACTTGGAGATCGCATATTGGTTGTGGAACATACTTCTGATTTTGTAGGTTGTGTCTTTGTAATTTCTTCTAATTTGCATAACCGACCCAAGCCCTAAACCTATGACTCACGATTGAATTTGGGGGTTTTACATAGAAGGGAAACAATAAGGGTCCGTTTGATAACGTTTCAAGAAACACGTTTATGCCATTTTTGTTTCCAAAAACAGTAGAAACGGAGTAAAAAGCGTTTGATAAAACTGTTTCGTTTCACTTATTTTCAAAAATAGAAATAGAAATTTTTACTTATTTATGGTTCAAGAAACGACCCTCAACTTGTTTCACCGTTTCTAGAAACGACTTCTGGCCATTTTTTCATTGGTTACTATCGACTTCTAAAAACATGACTTATCAAACATCTTCAATTCCGTTTCTGTTTCTAGAAATGAAAATTTATGTTTCTGCTGTTTCTTGAAACAGAAACGATAGAAACGTTATCAAACGGGCCCTAAGTTTACCAATCTGGAGTGTAACAGTAAGTTTACATATACCCAAGGTAGTTCGGCCATTTGGATAATAGTAAATTGCTGACATCACCACTTAACGATTTTCTTCTAATAGAATAGATTTATTAAAATTTTTCTTATGAAAGTGAGGGATGTACGGGATCTTTTTCAAATCTGGGGGGTTACAAGAAATTATGAATATTTTAGGGGTGGTACAAGAAAATTTCCCTTTAAATATTTAAGAATTAAGAATTGCTCAATTCTTGTACTTTCAATAAGCGAAGTACTATTAATCTATCAAATGAAATAGTTTAATGAAAGTATTCTAATAACGGTATCAGATTGGCCTAATCAACCAGATCATATCGATATTGGCCAAGACCAATACCTATACCAAGCCGATCCTAGATTAGGTATCGGTATAAGATCAAGCATAAATCATTATTATTATTATTATTTAATGAAAAGTAAGGATAAAACAGATGCATCCATGTGGATCTTAAGATATAGATTGTTGATCAGTATATCTTGATTTGTAATGGTTGCTTTGACTTTATAGATTATGTTTGGTTCATTGGATTGTAGTCATACATGATTTGAGCAAGGAGCTGAGCAAGCGGTAGAGCAAGGGGAATCATTGAACGGCTGCAGAGAACAAAATAGCTAGGGTTGTGCTGTTGTGGACAAAGTAGCAAGAATGTTCTTACGTAGAAGTCATCATAAGGAGCAACAACAATTTTTCAACCCATCAGGTCGATTTGGGTTTAAGAAAGTGAAGTGGGCTTGCTGTGGTGATAGTTTGTCATGGGGCTTAAACTCGTGTGATGTTTTGTGATGGTCTGTAGTTGTTATATTTTATGTTAGGGAAAAGGCTGGGTAAGTCACCTGTATGCCCAGATCTCTGTGTATCTCTCTCCTCAGATGAGACTGGTTACTTCTGTGTTTCACTGGCTTTCGTTTTTGCATACAAGAAATTTGATCAGCAGGTAAGGGTGGCAAACCATGGTAAGAGACTCGCGAAAAAAGGACTCTTGTTCAATATGAATAGTGAAGTGAAGCTCTCAATTTCAATTAAACTCTCTACTTTATCACAATTCCTGTTGCAATGGAAAGGTTGAAGGCTCATTCTACTTGGATTAAACTTTTTAATTGAAAACAACATGAAGCATCACCTGGTAATCATAGAGCAAAGCTGGCAAACTGCAAATCTCTAGATTTAAGAAAGAAGCTCGATCAGGTGCCTGTTGAGTTTGGTATTAAAAAAAATAAAAAGATTCAATAAACCTAAGAGAACAGCTTCCATGAAAGCGAAGGGGGAAAGAATAAAGTTAGTAAGCCTCTTAGGAAACCTTAAAAACGATGGCTAGGGGGGCTTTCTTCCACCTTGTTAGGAGCTTATAGAGAGAGAAAGTTGATGAAAGAAGTTGTAAGCGAAAGGACATAGGAGCTTAACTATAGAGAAAGTTGAAATAAGGTTTAAAAAAGGGAATCATCTTCGTATCATATCAAGAAACAGATGGGCATGGTACGTGAAGCTTTGAACACCTGATCTGGATTCCTTGCTTCTCAAAATGTAAAAGAAGTCTAGCTAGACTTGTCCTCTTCATGGTTTTCTGGCTTATGAATAGAGTGGAGAATTTTGATCATGAATTAACGAGTCTAGATCAGGTCCTAATACAAGAATCATTTTGGTAGGAATCCATCGTCTTCTCAACTCTACAAAATTTTCCACATCAATTATGAGTGAGAAACTCCCTTTTCTCATATAATGTGAATACGAGTGTGAATCTGATTCCCGTACAGGTTGATCCACACAAATGGAATCCACCACAAAATTTGTTATTGGATGGATTCCATCTATGCGGATCAGTCCTGATATGAGAATGGTTATTTTGAGATAAGTGTTTAGTCCCACATAAAAAAAGATAAAGAATCGATAACGTGTAAAACCTCACGAGAGGATTAGGAAGAAAAACAAACGTATAACGCTAAAATCTCACACAATGGTGGCTGGCATGCATTAAAGACCAAAACGTCTGAAAAACCCATTAACGACACTTCATCAATCCTAAACATTTTAATTATTCTCAAGTATTTCATTTGAGATTGAACAAGATTGGAGATCTAGTGACGATGATGATATCCTGCCGCCCTCTTGTTTCCATCCGTCACTTGCAGTTGGGACCTGCATAGTGATTTCATCAAAGCCAAAAAAGAAAAGGAGAGATGATCCAAAATGAAGATGGGTACGTTAAAAGGTTCATGTAGATATTTTACAAGTTCAAGGGAGATGAAATTACATATCAAAACCTAGAAATCTAAATCCCAACAGATGAGCAGTCAAAGAGGGAGTACGTAGTAGGGGAATGTGGATCAGGTTTCTCGTACAAGAACCATTCTCCTTGGGAGGATTCCATCTGTGTGAATCAGCTTCGTAGGAAAATGGTTGTCTTACGAGGACCTGATACACTCACATAATAGGGAAGTAGGTCAAGGAAATCAAACAAATGCTGCTCTACTGATCCTCATGATCCTTCTACAGTCTAGCTTACATCAGAATTGAGCTCTAATCGGATCAATGATTTACCAGAAACTAACACACAGAATCGGTTCCTTGCAGAACTCGTCCACTAGTTATCTTCTGATAAATCGTTGACCGACCAGAGCTCATTTCCGTCTCTCTCTCTCTCTCTCTCTCTGTCTGTGCTCTATTAAGCTCCCTTGATCTCTCCTAGCTTCTGAACAAAGCTTGATTTATAGGGTCCCATATAACATCTACTTTGATCCAAACCGCCTGTCGATGATTTCAATTGTAGAATCTCACCGTTCGTATTAGGGTTGTAGTTTTTCCAAAAACCCTTGTGGTCGGTAGTCATAGGGTCAGTTGGCTCATGTCGGCCAGTTCTTCTGGTTGAGAGATAAAAGGAAAAAAAATTGTCCTAAAATAGAGATTCTCTACGAAACAGACAGGTCACAGTTTTACAACAATAGCAGAATAGGAGCGACGAATCGCCTAATAGCGTATTACCTAGAAGAGAGGATGTAGGGTCCACATGTGGGATGTGTAAGAATTTACATTAATATCATACGGATGGAATACCAATCTGATATAGGATTATTACCATTTGTATTATATTAGCTTAGAAATGATTCGGATAGTTTCTAGATATTGATTTTTTGAATACGGATTCTCTAAGGACACAAACATAAAATGAATACGAATTTTTCGTCTATCTATTTATTCCATGATATTTATATTGAGCAACAGATATTAAGCGATGACAAAAACTTTTTTGGGATTGATGTTGGAGGGTTCTATTTGAAATCACATATATTTATTTAATGGGGAATAGATTGAGATTTTACAATAACAAATTTTCCTTCTCGTTTCCATCATGAAGTTTTATAAGTGATCGATTCTTAATTTTTCCAGTCATTTTAAGAATTTTTTTAGTGATTTATATGTAAAAGTGAGATTTCGATTAATATACCGAGTTTGAGGTACTATTATCTGAATTAATGCCATTTTTGAAGAAAAAGAAAAAAATAGATTGCTGGAAGGTTGGGACTGGTAATAATACTAAGGTTTGAAAGGATTTGTGGGTTCCATCTCTCCCTTATTAATTGTCAATGAAGATTCCGGCTCAATATATGTATTATCACTATTCGAGACTTAAACTTTAATGGCGTATGGGATCTTTAGTTAATTTATGGTAGTAGAACGCTACCTCATTGATGTAAGTATATGCCAGTGCGTGGGCCAATGGGAGGGTGTGCAGAAGCAACTTCAGTGTGGGGTAACATAGTACTTTCACACCCATTATGTCTAGGCATAGACACACACTAGCGGGTAGCATTCTTTCTTCCATATTTTTTTTTTTTTGTTTCCAAGTCGCATTGGTATTTGCTAGATCTATTACTTTTTTACCTCTTAGTCTCAAGGCTTAAATCCTTGAGTGGGTTAGGGTTTCGTACTACTAGGATAAAATATAAGGCTTTGCCTCTCAAATTATCTTGGAGATTATTATATTTATTTAGGTAGAAAGAACCCTGTCAGTCTACTATTGCTTACACCCAAAAACAGGCGGGTGTGAAAGGACCACGTTGTCATGCCACCTATGCGTTGAAGAGTTTCCTGCATGCCCTCCAAGTTCTTCAACTTATTCTTTGTTCTTTAAATCACTATTCCTATTTGTATTGTATAAGCTTAGGAATGGATTTGGATATTTAGATTTTGCGAGCATTGATTCTCCTAAGGATACAAATTCGAATTGAATACGGACTTTTATCTATCTATTTATGACCTTAGCTATCTACGTTGAGCACAGGAGATCCAAGAAGACTAAAACTCTACTAGGATTGATGATGGAGGGTCCTATTTGAAATTACATATATTTATTTAATGCGGAATAGATTGAGATTCTTGCATAACAAAATTTCCTTCCTAATCTGCTCATGAGGTTGCACAAGTGATCGACTCTTAAAATTTTTTTTTCCTCATTACAAGATTTTTAGCGATTTATATGTTAAAGTGAAATTTTCAATTATTACACTTTAAGTGAGATACTATTACATGGAATAGTTTAAGGAGAGTAATGTTGTAGTAAAAAAAATGGTTTGCTGGAAGGTCAGGACAAGCGATAATATTAAGGTTTGAAAGGATTTGTGGGTTCCTTCTCTCCTTAATTAATTGTTGACAGAGCCTCTGGTCAATCCAGGTATTATTTCGAGATTTAATTTTTAACGGCATATGGAATTTTATTAATTTTTTTTCTTTCCCAAATCATATTAGTATTCGCAAGAATTATTCATTGTTGGAGATTTTGTCTTTAATGGTATTATCATGGATTTTTCTTTTAATTTATTCTTCTACTTTTAGTAAATGAGGTATAGAACAATTTAATGAAAGTAATTCCTCTGTTCAAAAAAATGGTTTGCAGGTAAGTTGGGACATATGATAATAATAAGGTTGTAGATTCCTTCTCTCCCTAATTACTTATCAATTCTATCTCTCAACGATCTCCACTTTAACAACATTCTCCCACTATGTAACGAACTCCCTTTCTAATTACAATTTGGATATCTTCTCGACAAACAGTTAAAATTGCAGTAGTCAAGAGAGGAATAAGAGCAACTTCTCTAGCATACCCTTCCCCTTTTCTGTCAACGGTCTCCTTCTCTCCTTTATTCTCTGTCGATTACTCATCACCTTTTCTCCAAGTAGGTATGTCTATTTTTTAGGAGAAACTCCCAGTAGGTATTTGAAACAGTATTGGATAGTATTTACAACCATTTATTTATATTTAAATGGAGGTGTGCTTGTTTAGGTGCATGATATGAATTTTTTTATGCACATAATATTTGGACTGTATTAGAAAAGAAAGAAGGTTTCTCCCGCCCAGTAGGTATGTCTTTTTTTGGTAGAAACTCCCAATAGGTATTTCAAAACAGTATCGGACATTATGTACTACCATTTATTTTCATTTAATGAGTTGTATTTGTTTAGTTACACAAAATATCAAGTTGGCGCATTCGATTTTATGTTGATCATTATAGGCCTTTGACACGTAATGGGTCTTGAAGTACTAATTTTGCATATTCCTAACCAAATCCACCAACATTGGGATTACTCGTTAATGGTTGATCAAGG
>NC_056569.1:19358071-19364740 GCF_013358625.1 Macadamia integrifolia
TCAAGGTTGATAGATTCACCCTTCGAAACAAGAAGTTCTGGTCATGGAGGTATAATATCAACTACTTGGTATCTATCCGATGTATCCGCTATGGTTATTTCAGATCTCCCATTTTCTTTCCGTATTACTGTTACTCTTGCTAAATGGTATTAAATACGTGGATTGACAATCAATGTCTCAAGACCCTTGATGCTTATCTTCTGTTGTATTTTTGGTTGATTGGTTTTGATGTATTCTCTTCATTGATTTGCATTTGGTTGTCAGGTTTCATTCTCATTCCCATGCATTTATGGTATGAGCGAAACAAGAGATGTTTTGAAAACAAGACAAGGCACTCTCTAGTCATCTTACAAGCTCTAATGAAGGACATCAATGAATTGGCTCCTATGATGAAGTTAAAGGTGAAGTTGTTGGAGGATTTGAGACTGTCAAAAAATTTTGGATTATCAATTATCTCTCCTATTCAAAGGAGCATTTTAGAAGTTTCCTGGCATAAGCCTGATTTAGAATGGTTGAAGCTTAATATTGATGGCTGCTCCCTTGGAAATTCAGGTAATTCAAGTGCAGGTGGTATTCTTAGGAGCTCTGATGGACTGTCAATGGGGAGTTTTACAACTTTCCCTGGGGTCCACTCAAATTTCTATGCTGAATTTGCAACTTTTTTCTTTGGGATCATTTTATCCAAATGCAAAGGTGCTCTTCAGCAATGGATGGAACTTAGTGGTTTCCTTTCTTCTATTACATGGAAAATTACCCACATCATGAGAGAAGAAAATACCATTGCAGATATTCTAGCAAAAAGGGGGCGTTGTCTCTATCTTCTGTATCTTGGATGTCACATCCTTATTTTGTTAATGATGAAGTCCTTTGGGTCGTACAGGAAAAACCAAGATTTAGGATTATTTCAACTTGATTTTCTATCCTTCATTTGTAGTTTCTCTGTTCTAAGTCTTTTGCTGATGGCAATGCTGTAGGTGGGGTCTCAGGACATTGATAGATGGGCTTTAGGTCTCTGTTGATGGCAATGCCGAAGGAGGAGCTTAAAGTCCCTTCTATTTCTTTATATTTGTTGTGATCGTCTGGGTCTGCCTGGACGCTTTCTTTGCACATCCCCTTATTCTAATATATTTTTTTCATTTTCTGATTCATAGCAAAAAAAAAAAAAAAAGTGTTCTCTTCATTGATTTTTTTTAATATAATTCTCTGACCTTTAGCAAAAATAAAAATAAAATAAATAATAGTAATTTTAAAGTCATATTTCATCGCATGGAAAAATAACCTAAATTTGGAATAGTCCAAACAATAATCTACCTTCTATTGGTTTTATACAATTTGAGCATTCCACCTCAACTATTGGTTTGTCAGAGCGAAGTTGCCTGCTTCTAAGAAAAAAATAAAGAAATTTCCAAGGTAATACCTAATATAATTTATCAATTTACATCATATCAGTACTAATGTATAGATTATTGTTGATACTAACACATTTCTACCAAAAAAAGAATAATACAAATTAAGTTTTTCATAGGAATCAACAAGTTTCGGTACTCAATTGGTGAGTGATGAATCACCATTCCCTATGGAGTGAATGTATTCAAAACTCCTATTGCAATGAAAAGGTAGAAGGCACCTTTTAAATGAAAACGTCATGAAAAAGCATCATAAACCAGCTAATCAATCATAGAGAGAGAAGCTGGCGAACTGCAAAGCACTAGATTTCGAATAGGAGAACTGGTACACTCTATGGAGTTTGGTGTTTGGATCATCAATGTTTATAATTTGAAATTGAATCAGTTGGATTTGAAGTTTAATAGTCCTCTGAATATAT
This sequence comes from Macadamia integrifolia, assembly GCF_013358625.1. Lineage (NCBI taxonomy): Eukaryota > Viridiplantae > Streptophyta > Magnoliopsida > Proteales > Proteaceae > Macadamia > Macadamia integrifolia. The sequence continues at coordinate 19,359,897 of NC_056569.1, forward strand.
AGGTCAGAAGAAGAATAGGGTTCTAGAAATCTGTTTCGGGATTGGGAATGATGATAAGATGACCTTCCACCTTCTCAGGAGCTTATAGAAAAAGTTAAAATCGACGTCAGGAGTCTTATCCAGAGCAGAAAATTGAAGTTAAGAGTCCATGTACGGTACATGAACCCTAAAGTCTGATCCGAATTTCTTCTCAAGTAGAAGAAGTCTATAGTTGTTTGCATGCAACTCTACGGTGACCGTGACGATAATGCTCGATCTGTGATGAACACAATCGGTGCAGTCTCTTTTTCAACTTTCACATATGATGAGATCGAAAATCTCACTTCTACATAAATAAATCCCTAAAAATCTTAAAACAAGGAAAGTAAAAGAAGATAAAGAAATCGATCAACTGGGTTTGATACGAATTCTGACATGCACGTACAGTGATTACTACAAAGCCAAAAAAGAAAAGTAGCTAGCTAGAGACAGTCACCAATCGAGATTCAGATATATGGGTACATAACAAAAGTACAAAACATAGATTTATATATCTAAATCGAGATTAACAGATAATGATTCATCAAAGCAGGAGCAATGTAAGGAACGTAGGTAAACAAGGAACTCAAAAAAAAAAAAAAAAAAAACAGATATCATGATCCTAGTTCTACTCTCTCTCTCTCTCTCTCTCTCTCTCTCTCTCTCTCTTGCATCAGAATTAAGCTCTAATCGAATCAACGATTTACCAGGAGCTAACACGCAGACTCGGTTCCTTGTGGAACTCATCCACTAGTTATCTCATGATAAATCGTTGACCGACAAGACCTCATCTCCGTGTCTCTCTCTCTCTCTCTCTCTCTCTATTCATCTCCCTTGATGATCTATGTTATGTTCTGAACATGGCTTTATATAGGGACCCATACAAGATATAGTTTGATCCAAACCGTCCGTCGATGATTTCTTGTCCAGAATCTCACCGTCCATATTAGGGTTATAGTTTTTCCAAGGCACTTTGTGCTTGGTAATCTCAAGGTCAGATGACTCATGTCGGCAAATTCTGGTTTGAGAAATAAATGGAAAGAGAATAAAATCAATCTCTATCTCTTTCCCTACGAAACCAGCTGCGGTTACGGTTTTACACCAATAGCAGGGACGGATGCCATGTGGGGTCCACAGGTGGATGTGTGAGTATACACATTAATATCATACTAATCTGATAGAAGCAACATTTCCTTTCGTACTATATTAGCTTAGGAACTTAGATGTCTACGTTGAGGAAAGAGAGTCCTATATGAAAATTGAGATTATATATATATTTATATAATGCCGAATAGATTGGGATTTTAGCATAACAAATTCACCTTCCTAAGCCTCTTGTGGGGTTGTACAAGTGGTCAATTCTTAATTTTTTTTTTTTTCTTCTTTTAAGATTTGGTATAAGGTTGAGTGCACGATTATGCACACAACTATTAGATGGACTTGAGGGGGTGCACTGTAGGTAATGCACCATGCACGACCATGCATAAAACCTTTCCTCTTAAGATTTTTAGCGATTTCTACATAGAAGTGAGATTTTGATTCTTATACTTTGAGTAAGTGAGGTACTATTATATGGAATACTTTAATGAAGTAATGCTATTATTTAAAAAAAAAAAAAAAAAATCATTGGTTCGTTGGAAGGTTTGTGGCTGGCGATAATATTAAGGTTTGAGGATCCATGGATTTCTTCACTCCATAATTAATTATCGACGAAGCCTTCAGCTCAATCCAGGTATTATCATTGTTCATGATTAAGTCTTTTAATGTATGATTAATTTTTCTTTATTTTATTCTTTGTTTCCTAGCCATATTACTATTTGCTAGAACTATTACTTCTTTACCTCTTAATCTTGAAACCTAAATATTTAGGTAGATTAAGGTTTTATACTATTAGGATGTACAACAGGGCTTTGCTTATCAAATTATTTTTGAGATTATTAAGAAACCCATCAGCTTTATGGGTTAGGTTCTTAAATTTATATATGTAGGAATAAATAGTTGCATGATTTTTGAGATATTATTAATTAACCCATTAGCTTTCTAGGCTCAGGATCTCAAATTTAAGAATAAATAGTTACTTTTTTTTTTTTTTAAGTAAGCATGGTAGCATTATGGAATAGTTTAATAAAAGTAACGTTGTCCAAAAACATGGTGGCTAAAATATTAAGATTTCAAAGGATTCATGGATTCCATCTCTCCCTAATTAATTGTCGATGGAGCCTCCTACTCAACCTATTATTATTATTATTATTATTATTATTATTATTATTATTATTATTATTAGTGTCGATATTTAGTATATTTTATTTTTAGTTTTTTCAATAGGTCGATATTTAGTCTTTAATGGAATGTGTAAATTCTTTTTTTAATGGGTAATTTACAACGCTACCCCCTGGAGAATGCCAATATTGTAGGTACACCCCCTCTCTTTCACCAAATTGGACTCAGACCCCCTGCCGTCAGTCAGCATTACAGAATATTTTGAAATGACATTTTTGCCCTTATGAGTAAAACACTAATAAATTAGACATTTTCATTACCCCAACAATACCCCAACCCTTTAACCATTTCTTTTTTCTTCTCTCCTTCTCGCCTCTTCTCCATACCTGCGACCAATGGTTCAGACGAGTTTCAGCCGAGATAGAGAGGACAGTCGCCGACGAATACTACTCCTTTCATCTCCGGCACTCGCTACACTTCCCATCGCTGCCAATTTCTGTCGCCATTGAGAAGGTTTGTTTGCTTATTTTTTTCTCTATTTTTCCCCATTTTGTTCTCTAGTTCTCTATTGGGCTTTTGTGTTTTCAATGAAACGCCAAAGATAGACCCACGATGGCAGATCTCATTGTTATGCTAGAAAGCGATTCGGGAGATCTTCCTCTTCCTATAGATCCTGCATTTGCTTTGGGAAGAGTCATTACCCAAACTGATCAATCTTCCACTGTCATTTGTTCTGTAAATGCAATTAATATTCTGATGTCACACTTCGGTGAGAGTAAGGGTGGAGTGTCTAGTTCTACTCCCTTAAGGGGTGGAGGTTTCCAATATCTGGTGCCAAGAATCCTATTGTGAATTTAGCTAAAATGTTTAATTCCAAAGGCATTTAGATGTAGTAGGATAGAGATAGGTCTATGATTGAAGTGCCACAGATCCTGCCCATTGAATTTATATGATTGTGTTTGAGAGCTTCTGTATTCAATTTGGATTACTTGTTTGTCATTCCAAGTTTCAGAACAGATGTTCCATTCAAATTGTAAATAGAAAATGTAAGTTTGAACAGTTATATTTGTAATGAAGGGTCATCAGAGGAAACAACCTCTTAGACAGGGAACTATGGGAGCAATGAAGGTGTTCACATGGCCATAGACCTATTCAGACCTAGATACGGATTCCTAGACCAATTCAGACCCAATATTTACTCATCTTTTTGAAGACAAATCAGAAATCAGGTTTACTGGCTTCATAAACGTGTTCAAAATTAACACAAAACAATTAACATTGGCCATATTCAATATTAACAGAAAATTAACCCAAAACAAAAATCAGATTCACCGAAAACCAAAAGGGACATCATAGACCTGTTCAGAATAAACAAAAAATTTTGCTCTGTTCTTCCACTTGGTTTTGATTTGGCTGTTTGATTTGGGGATGATCAATAAAGGGGTTAAATGAGAAGAGGAGGCAGGATAACATACCTGTAATCGTTGAAGGAGGTTCGCAGCCGCCATAGATGCCTTCGCCGAAAAGGGTTGCAGCCGCCGATCTGAAAGTTCCTATCAATCATCTTCTCTAATGTTCTTCTCCAACTCGGTAACTCGTGCGATCCACTTTTATGGATTTAGTTGTGAGTTAGTTTTTCCTCTTCAATCGATTTTGGGAATACAACCATTAAGGGTAATTTTGGTACTCCTTTATTTTTAAGGGCAAAATGGTACTTAAGAAAAATATGAATTGCTGATGTCAACATTTTTGGTATATTCTATAATGTTGACTGACAGCAGGGGGTCCGAATCCAATTTGGTGAAAGAGAGGGGGTGTCTCTCTAATATTGGCGTTCTCCAGGGGTGGCAGTATAAATTACCCTTTTTTAATTTATTCTTTGTTTCTACTCATATTGCTATTTGCGTGCTATAGCTATTACTTACTTATTTACCTCTTAGTAGTGATGTCAATAGGTCTGGTTTTAGATTATTCATTCCTGTTTTGGTATGGTTTACCTTTTTTACAAGGTGAAACCAAAGTCAAACTATACAAAAATCAATCAAAATCAAAATCAAAATCGTTTTACATTCAGTCTGGTTTTACCGGTTTCTCTACAATTTTCATTATCCAATCCACAATCAGTTTACATGTGGTCTCAACTTTTCAGACCTTATATATTCCTTCGTTTCTTCTATTTCTCAGTCTCCCCCACACATCGTATCTCCAACATCTATGGCAATGATGTTCGATCTACTATTAAAAACTTTCGTTCCAATCTCATTTTTGTCTCGAATCAAAATCGTTTCACTTTCCCAAATTATGAGAAAAACCTCACTTCTACATATAAATGCTACAAATCGGGAACAAAAAATCAGGAACCTATCACTTGTACAACCTCACAAAGAGATTAAGAAAGAAAAAAATATTATACTAAAATCTTAATCTGTTTGGAATTAAATAAATATTTATAATTTCAATTAGGATTCTCCAACATCAATCCGAATAGGTAGTGTTTTCTCTACATCTCTTGTCCGATTATATACCGAAAATCCATTTCTAGGAACTAATCTGAATCGTATCTTACCTAATCTAATACCAACAGCTACCCCACAAAAAAAAAAAAA
>NC_056569.1:19364760-19365644 GCF_013358625.1 Macadamia integrifolia
AGTTTTATAAGATTCACATTTGATATCCGTACAATGTTGTCAGTGATCAATCTATGTTCTTGCAAATCCCTCCTTTGGCCTTATTATGAACGGTGAGATTCTGGATATATATGAAATCATTTACGAACGGTTTGGATTCAAGTAGATGTTCTATGGGACCGTATAAAGCCAGCTTAGTTCAGAACCTCGCTCAGAGAGAGAGAGAGAGAGAGAGAGAGAGAATTGGCCGGAGACACAGGTGAGCTCTTGTCGGTCAATGATTTATCAGGAGATAACTAGTGGAGGAGTTCCAGAAGGAACCGATTCTGCATGTTAGTTTCTGGTAAATCATTGATTCGATTAGAGCTTAATTCTTATGTGAGAGAGTAGTAGAAGGGATCATCAGGATCAGTAGAGCAGCTAGCAGCATCTGTTTTAGTTCCTTGATTTCCTTCCTTCCATCATTACCTAGATTGCTTTTGTTTCGATGAATTATTGTCTTTGACTTGTTGGTTATCTGTTTGGATTTCTAGGTTTTTGTATATACCTTAACGTACCCATCTCCATTGGCCCTTCTCTCTTACGACCTTCTCTCACTTCTATGAGATTTAGTCATTATTTTATTGAAAAAGGGCTCCATAAAAGCCAGTGTGGCCCGAGGGCCGAAGTATGATTTCCACCGCTTTCTATCTTGGTGTAGGAACCATGTTACCTTTTACGTTTCATTTTTCCCTTTATATCAAGGTTTGTAGAGTGCAGAAACATACTTGGTGTAGAGTGCATAAACATACTTGGTGTGTATGTTAATACAAAGGGATTTGGGATCTGGGATTTTGATTAAATTAGACTTTAGAATTTGCAGTTTATCTAATAGTTGTGTCTCTAATTTTGTTTTGATTTTATAT